>NW_006271971.1:975232-980077 GCF_000225605.1 Cordyceps militaris CM01
AATAGTATAATATACTTATACTTATAGTATAAAGTTTAAAAGCTTTTTATTATTATTATTAAGGTCTTTAATAATAATTATTAAATTAAAGAAAGTAAAGGTAATAATACTACTAGCTAGGTTATAAGGTAGTAGTAAAGAAAGAAGGGGGTATACCTAGATAGGTAATATTAAGTAATTATTAAGTATAGAAAAGTAATAATAAGAAAGAGAATAGTAGTAATATAAGTATAAATAGGAGTAAGAATAATAATAGTATAAGTAAGAATAGTATAAATTACTATAATAATAATAATAATAACTACTAAACTAATAATATAAAAAGTAATTATAATTTAAGTTATAATACTTAATAACTTAATAGCTAGGTATTAAGAGGGTAGCTAAGTACTATAATATTATTAAGATAGTATTATTAATAGCCTCCTAGTATATAGCCTAGGCCTATATTATTCTTTATTAAGATATAAGTAATAAACTAAAGGGAAAGTATATATATTTACTATAAATATAATAAAGTTTTAGTTAATCTAACCTAATACTATATAGGTAAGGCTATTAAAGCTATTATTAATATAATAGCCTTAAGGTATTATTACTATTATAGTATTAGTAACTAGAGTAATAACTAGTATAGTACCTAGGGTATTAAGTAGGGGTAGGGTATTAATTAGGTTTATATAGGTATTAGCTAGAGTACTAGTAAAATAGTCTTAAGTATATACCTATATAGCTATTAGAACTATATATTTATACTTCTTAGTATATATAGTATTAGTTACTAGTATTATAATAGTCTTATTATTATTAATAAGTATTACTAAAGTATATATATATCTATATAGGTTAGGACTATTTATAAATAGGATAGGCTTCTAAATATAAGACTAGTAGCTTATAATATAGGTAATATACTTACTATTAGTATTTATAATATAATTTAATATTATTATTTAGTATAAGTATAGAAAATATATAATATATAAGAAGTCTAGCTTATTATTAAATTAGTACTCTTTATTATTAAAATTACCTTATAAGGTATAGCTATAAATTATTTAATAGCCTTTTTTATACCCCTCTAGGCTCCTATTATTATTAGATAGTAGTAGTAAGGGTAGTATAGTAATAATAGCTAATATTATAGGTTATTACTATAATATTTATATATTATTATAAAATTATTTATAGTTTAAGAAGGAGTATTTTAAAAGTATAGAGTTATTTAAAGGTTATAAAAAGTAGAAGAATAAAGTAGGTTAGGAAAAGAAGTAGGGGATTTATCTATAAAAGAGAAGGCTAACTAGGCTAAGAAATACCCCTTACTTTAGATATATTAATAATATAGTATATATATAGGCTATAGAAGTATAGACCCTAGGTAATAACCTAATATAGGTATAGGGTATATATTAAATATATACTAGCTTAGGTAAGTAAGGTATAGTAAGCCTATATTAGCTTAGGTAATTATAGCCTATATAACTAGGGCGCTACTAGAAAGGGGGGGTATATAAAGGAGTTAGGCTTAAGCCTACTCTAGCTAGACTTAGCCTAAGGCTACTATAGGCATACCCCTAGCATACCCCCTTTATATACTATAGTAGATAGATAGACTAGCTTTTCCTCCTTTCTTATTCTATAAGAGAGTTAATACTATTATAATACCTATTTATAAATACCCTAGGGCTAATCCTTAATAAGTAGGAAAAAAAAAAAAAAGTAAAAAGTAAGGTAAAAACTAATAAGGACTTATAAAAAAGACTAGATTATTTAAAATAAACTAAGAAAATTAAGAAATAAACTAATAAACTATAATAAAATAAATCTAATTAAGAATATTCTTATTAAGATATTCTAGAATTATAGCTTTAAACTTATATAAAAGCTTTAATATAAAAGAAGATATAATACTTTATAAATTCTTAATTATTAAGTAAAGTATATTAGTAAGTATAAAGAGCTTAAAAAGTAAAGAAAAGTATATATAAAAGTAAATAAAAACTATAATATTAATAATTAAAGAATTAAAAGGACTAGTAAAGAGATTAGAAGCCTTTTTCTAGTTAAGTATAAAAGTAGGAGTTAATAAATAAGATATTATAAAGTAGTTATAGAGAGTTAGTTAATAAGGAATAGTAAGATTTAATAAAGAAAAGCTATAAGTATAAAAGAAGGGGATATAGAAAAGGAAAGAAGAGGTAAAAAAGAAAAAGGAGAAAGATATATTAATAAAAATAAAAAAGATAATATTACTAATAAAAAAGGAAGAAAAGGAAAAGAAAAAGAAGAAAAAAAGAAGTACCTTTTATTCTTTACTAGTATTAAGGGCTAGGCTATTAAGCCCGCCCTGGTCCTTCCAGAGTGGCTGGCGCGGAGCCCCCTGAAGGGGGGCCCCTTATAGGTGCAACCAGACAACAACAAGTCAGTATTGTTGTTACGAATCCTTTTGGCCTTGTGGCCAAGGGGGTTGTGGCCGTAAGGCTACGAATGGCCGCGGTGCTGGTTGCCACCGAAGCCCCTCTAGGGCCAGCCCGTTATAACTAGCTACTAGCTAGTAGCTAGTAAGGCTTTAAATTACTTATTTATATAAAGTCCTATTAACTATAAATAGAATTAAAATAATAACTTACTAGTTATATACTAGCTAGTAAAAAATAATAATAACTATAAGTATTTAAATAAAGTATAGCTAAAATTACTACTTAGCCCTTATTAGAAGCTAATAATTATAAGGAAAATATAATTAGGGGTAACTCTTAAGAGTACTACTATAATATTCTCTATAGAATATACCTTAGACTTATATAGATAAAGTATAGAGTATTAAGAGTAAAAAAGGATAGTAAGTAAAGATAAGAGCTAGAAACTCTTAAGAAAGAAGAAAGGTAAAGGTATTAAAGAAGCTAAGAGGCTATAGTAGTAATTAAGCTTAACTAGCCTAAAGACTTATAAGGCTAAATATAGTTTTTTTAATATAAATAAAAATAAAAAGAAAAAAAAATTAAAAAATTAAAAAGTTAAAAAAATAATAAGCTTAATTAGTCTAAAGATATATAAAATTAAATATAACCCTTTTAATATAGATAAAAACCTAGAGAAAAAGGAAATAATTAATAAACTTAGTTAGTTAAAATAATATAAACTAAATATAGATTAAGATATAGATAAAAACTTAATATATAGTATTAAAAGGGGTCTTATTAAACCTTTATATACTTTAAAATAAGATTATAATAAATCCTATAAAATATAAATAAGGTTTTCTTTTAAATACTTTAGTTTTTCTTTATTTTATAATTAATAAAAATACTAAATAGGTTATTTAGTTTAATTAGTATATAAAAATTATTATTATTATTATTAATTTATATTATTTTATATTTTTTACTATTTATTAATTATTTAGATATATTAAATTACTTATTATTTATATATATACTCTAAACCTAAGTAAATAAAGTATAAGGTATTTATTTATTAAATTACCCTAATTAAACCTTATAGTTCTTCTAGTACCTTAATAAACTTATAAGTGCTAGAAAAACCATAGCAATAGACTTATACCAGCACCTTACTATACTAGGTATAGACCTAGGGCTACCTAGGTAAAAACTAGCCTCTCTTATATACTAATCTACTATTATATAATAATTCCTAGTAGGTTTAATAGTATTTAGTATTTCTTAGTAAGTAGGTTCCTAGGCTACTATCTTAATCTATATCCTTCTATATCTTCTATTAATTATTAATTATCTAGATATATTAATTTTACTTACCTCTATATATATATCTAAGTAGTAGAATAGTCCCCTACTATTAGTATTAAGACTAATAGGGTATATATAGGGTAAGAAGTAAAGTTGTTATATTATATAACTTCTATCTAGTTATATAGTATAGGTAAGTACTAGATATACTAGGTAATAGGAGATTATTCTTCTAGCTTTAAAGCTACCTATTATTACTCTTACTTAATCTATATTAACTAAGAAAAATAACTAGAAATAACTATAAGGAATAAAATAATAACTATAAGGAATAAAATAATAACTATAAGGAAAAGTAGTAACTACTATAGCTACTATAATATACTATAATAGTAGCCTAATTCTTCTATTTACTAATAGGCATAATAGTACCTATTAGTATACCTAAGTTACCTTTTTCTTCTAGGTATAGAATAACTTATAATTATACTAGGTATAGGGTAGTTTATAATTATATTAGGTATAGGGTAGCTTATTACTATATAGGGGGCTTTACTATTATATAGGGGGCTTTATAACTATTATATTTTCTACTTTTTATTTATAAAGTAATTTAACTTAAAAACCTATATAAATAAATTTTATAGAAAATAAAAGTTATACTATAAACTATATTTAATAGGGGTACCTTATCTTAAAAGTTATAAGATATATAAGGGACTACTAGCTAAGATATACTAGGTACTATACTAATACTAAGTATACTATAATAGTACTATACTAATACTAAGTATATTATACTAATACTATACTAATACTATACTAATACTAAGTATACTATATTAATACTATATTAGTACTAAGTATACTAATTAACTATAATAGTTTTAAAAGTAATAGAATAATAATAGACTTATAAAGGCTTAGGCTTTTATAAGATTATAACTATAAAGAAGCCTTAATAGCTATAAGACCTATAAAGCCTTATAACTTATAGCTATAAAAGGCTTACTATAATACCTTTAAAAAGTAATACCTTAAAGGCTTAGTACTAGTTAACTTATAATAGTTCTAAAAGTAATAAAATAGTAGTAAGCTATAAAAAAGCCTTAATAGCTATAAGACCTATAAAGCC
>NW_006271971.1:980177-995151 GCF_000225605.1 Cordyceps militaris CM01
CTATAATACCTTTAGAGGGTAATACCTTAAAGGCTTAGTACTAGTTAGCTTATAATAGTCTTAAAAGTAAGAAAATAGTAGTAAATAAAGAGCTTACTAG
The DNA here is from genome assembly GCF_000225605.1 of Cordyceps militaris CM01. Classification (NCBI taxonomy): domain Eukaryota; kingdom Fungi; phylum Ascomycota; class Sordariomycetes; order Hypocreales; family Cordycipitaceae; genus Cordyceps; species Cordyceps militaris. The sequence continues at coordinate 980,278 of NW_006271971.1, forward strand.
CCTTTAAAGGGTAATACCCTAGAGGCTAATACTAATAAAGGTATTAATAAAGAGCTAGCTAGCCTTTAGTAGGTAATACCCTAAAGTGTTAGGATTGCTATCCTAAATAGGTAATAGTTATAAGATTATAGGTATAGAGTGCCTATAGAGGTACTTTATAGGAATAGTTATATAATAATAATTCTTAATTAACTAATAAAATAAACTATAGAAAGGAGAGGCTATAGTTAAATATATAAATAGGTAGTACCTTAAGCACTACTAGGAAATTATAAGAATAAAGGGATAATTAGTAGTTTATATATATTAGTAGTTAATAGCTTATAGGTAGTTACTTTACTTACCTATAGGAGGTAATAGCGCCTTTATAGTAATCTAGCTTTATTAGCTTAGTTACCTACTATAGTAGCCCCTATAGTACCCTATATTAGGGTTATAAGTATTAAGACTTCTTTATATACTATTATATAGTATAATTACTATATATATATACTATATAGTATAACTAGCTATTATATATAACTATATATAGTATAAATCTATTTACTATATACCTCTATATATAGTATATCTTACTAAATATTTACTATACTTAGCTAACTATATTTACTATAGTACTTACTAGTATAATATTAGTAGTTTCTTCTTTTAGCTAAGTTATATAGCCTTTAGGCCTCTTTATAGCTTCTATAGTATAGCTAACCTAGCCTTAAATATATAGTATTAACTAGTTATTATTAACTAGCTTTTATAGTGCCTTATTTAAGGTAGCCTTTATTAATATATTTATAGGGTTATTATTACTATTAATCTAGTAGACCTTAGTAAGCTTATAATACTTATAGGATTAGTATAGTATTATAATATTAATTATTAGGCACTTCTTCTTAGTAGTTCTAAGCTTTATTAAATATTTATATAATAAAAATAAATCTATATAAACTACTATTAGAATTATTACTAAGCCTATTAACTTTATAATTCTATTTAGGGTAGTAAAAAGGGTATAGCTTATATTAGTACCTAGAACTATACTATATAGCTTTAATACTAGTATACTTTAAGTAATATACTTATTTTTTATTAAGCTTTAAGTAATAATATTACCTTAAATAGTAATTTTAGTATAGTTAACTAGTTCCTTATTACCTAGAATAATTATATATTTTAATTAAAAACTTAAATCTTTATTATTAATAAAAGAACTATTAATAAAAATAAATAGCTTAGCTATTCCTAACTAGATTAGTAAGTACTAAAGGCCTTAGGTAGTATTCTTAATTTATTACTAAATATAGGTATTTAGTTACTTAAAATTATCTTTTTTAGGCTCCTTAAATTATATAGTAATAAATAAGTTAAATATAGCTTCTAGTTAGTATATAAAGGCTAGGTATATATCTTAAGCTTATTATTTAATATACCCTTTTAGGTCTATTAGTAACTAAAGCTTTTCTAATTATCTTTTTAAGACTATTAAAATAGTACTATTAGTACCTAAAAAGATATAGTATTTATTAAATATTAATAAGTTCTTTATTATAAGTATCTCTTTTAGCTTAGCTTAGAATCTAGTAATAATAAAGATATTAGCTTCTTATTTACTAAAAGTAGTAATACTAAAGCTAATTATATTATTAGTCTATATACTAATAATACCTAGATTAAAGCCTAAAGCTAATAAAAAATACTAGTTATAGGTAAATAATATTATCTTAAGCTTCTTAAGGTAGTAAGTAAAGTATATTACTTACTAGTAAGTACTAGACTTAGGGATACTATATAGTAGTAAAATAACCTTAATAATAGTACTCTTAAGGTAGAGATAGTAGAGTTTTAAGGGAATCTAGGTAAGAATATACTACTAGAGGTAGGTTCTAGCCTATATATAGGCTTAAGTAATATTCTAAAACTATAGTAACTAACCTTATTAGATTTAAGTTAGTATAAGGCTTAGGATTAAATATTAGCTTATTCTCTAGATAGTTAGTAATTAGGTAAGTAATATATCTTTACTATAGTCTTAATAACTATATAGAATTATATATATTTTTTCTATAAGTTTTCTAATAGTATTAGATTTAATCTTATTAACTATTTAGAACTTAAATAGGTATTTATAGTAAATAGTAAGGTTAAACTTAATAAATTAAAAAACTCTATATTCTAAAAGGCTTTATAACTTCTTTTTAGTAAAGGTAAGGAATAGGGGTTTATTATTAGGGAGTATACTATCCTTTTAAAGCTTTAAGTAGTACTTTATATTATCCTTCTTTTTAATAAAAAAGAATATTTTATCTTTAATTATTTTTAATAGAATTTAGTACTTTATAGGCTAGTATTTTATTTTAATACTAAGAATTTCTTATAAATACCTAGGCTTATAGGGGATAATAACTTAGATCTATTTAATAGGCCTTAAGGTAGCCTTAAAAGGCTTTAGAATAGTTTTAATAGGTTCTAGAGTAGTCTTAGTAAGCTTTAAAGAGGCTTTAGTAGGCTTTAAGGTAGCTTTAGTAGTCTTAAGGGCCTAATAATTATAGTCTAGGTTATTATTAAAGTTATACTTACTATTAGTATTACTTTTAGGGGCTTATAATACTTCTAGGTCTATATTTAAGTCCTTCTTAGTAAAGAATAAATATATAGTAGTTATATAGAAGCTAATAAGGCTAGATAGTATTTTTATAATATATTTTCTAATATCTATACTTATTAACTTATAAAGGCTAGTCTAGTTAGTATTTTTATACTAAATATAAATATCTAACTATAGTAGTAGGTAATATAGGGGGCTTATATTAAGGCTATTATATATAGCTAGTACCTTATATACTTACTATAAGGAAAGGGTTTTCTAGGTAGTATTAGTTATCTTCTAGAGGGCTTTAGTATATTAAGCTATTAAAGGGTATAGTAAAGAGCCTTCTAAGAGGTAGGGGTAAGTACTAAAGACTAATAAGGTAGGTACTAGGCTATTAAGGCTAGTAAAGTTATTTATAGCCTTAATAGTAAGTTATAAGTACTTATTAATACCTAGGGTACTTTATAACTCTTTATAGATAATATTATAAGTATATTAAAAGGGGGTATAGTAATATTCTAGCTTATTAATTATATTATAGGCTTTTATAGGTATTAGGTATACTTAAATATCTAGTTTCTTTATATATTTATAGAATTTAGTTAATAAAAAGTTGCTTCTAGTATTATAAATAATCTATTTAGGGGGTTTAAGGTATATATTAATTTAATAATACTAGAGTATATCCTAGAAGCTTTTAGTACTCTTTAGGGGGCTTTCTATACTTCTATAAAGGAATTAAGCTACCTAGAAGGAGGTAGTAATATCTAGTATATATAGAATAGGTTATTAATTATTAAGATATATTATATTAGCTAATATTTTATAGTTAAATTTATACTTATCCTTTAGGGTAAATTAGAACTATCTAGGGGACTTAGTATATAGTTAGTATTACTTATAAGTAGCTATTAGGTAGTTTAGTACTTCTTTACTAAATTCCTTTTCTATATATTCTAGTATCTAGCTAAGGTAGGCTATTAAAGAGTGCTTAAAGTAGTAGTATAAGTACTAGAGTTCTCCTTCTATTAGGTAGAAAGTAGTAGCTTTAATAGTATATAGTATCTACTAGGGGTATCCCTAATATCTTATAATAAGGACCTTTAGCTATCCTTAGTAAAGTATATTATTAATATTATCTAGCTAAATCCCTAGTATATCTATATTCTTAATAGAAAGTAGGAATAGTATAGTAGTTAGTAGTATTTAGAATATAATTACTCTAAGTACTATAAGTATTATAATCTTACTAATAGAGGTTATAAAGCTAGTACTAAAGTATACTATTATAATAAAGGCTAATTCTATAACCTAAAGGCTTAAAATTAGTTTTATTAATACTTTTACTTATACTATACTAGTATTAAAAGTACTAATAATACCTATATTAAGAAGAATCCCTTTAAAAATATCCTTTATATACTATTCTTTATAGTTAAAAATACTAGAAATACTTTAGAATAGATCTTTAGTATAAATAGTATATTTAATAAAGGTATTAATAAGGAAATATATAATCTTTTTAAGGAATTAGTCTTTTACTATAATAAAAGCCTTAATAGCTTTTAAGAAGAATACTTATATATCTTCTTATTTATCTACTAAAGAGTTATCTTTATTAAAGGATAAAGTAGTAATATAGGTATTAACCTTATTCTAAACTAATAGTATCTCTTCTAGAGCTCCCTTAAAGGCTATTAGGAAAGCCTAGTACTTTTTATTATTTAAAGGCTTTTAGTAAATCTTATAAGTATCTTAGGTATTATAAGTGCTTTTTTATTCCTTTTTAGTATAGTTTATTAATTAATAGTCTTTTTTTTAATATATAAAATAGTATTTTAAGGTATTATTTAAGCTATTAAGTTATTTCTTTAGAAGAATTTAGATACTATAAAACTACCTATTAATATAGAAGTTCTAGCACTTTAAATAGGTTTACTTATATATATAGATTAATTATTAAAGTACTAAAATTAAGTCTTTATAGTATTCTAAAGGCTATATAAAAGCTATAATATAGGCTTTATTACTATATATAGTACTTTTTAGTATATTTTAAGTCTTAGTAAGTATAGTTATATTTTTTAATATAGAAAATAGTCTTTAATATAGAACCTAGATCTTATTAACTAGTAACTTAAGGTAGTTAATAATAGACTTTATAGGGTATTTCTTTATTAGCTTATTTAGTAAAAAGTGCTTTTATTTATTTATATAAAGGTCCTAAGTTAATAAGGGCTTAAATTAGTTATAAACTACCTTAATTATCTTATTATAAATTATTTAATAGTTTATAATTACCTAGATATAGTACTTTAAGGCTCTTCTAATAAGTATTAATAAGAATATATATAATAAAGCCTTTTTTAGAAGCTAGGCTTAATTATAATAGTTAATAAAGTTATATATCTAGGTATAGAAGAAGTTATACCTTTTTTTACTATACTTATTAACTTCTTAATACCTTTTAGTAATATTATTAATTTACTTTAATATATTTAAGTTTACTATAAGTAGCCTAGAGGGTTTATCTTTAGGTTATTTATACCCTTTATTACTAGAGTAATATAATAGTAATAAAGGTAGTAGTAATAGTTTTAAAGGTAGTAATAATACTCCTTATTAGTATAATAGCTATAGTAGTCTTTATAATAGCTATAGTAAGGGTATAGGTAGTCTTAGTAAAGGTAGTAGCTATACCTTATATTTAGGGGGTTAATAGGTAGCCTACCTTTTATAGTATTAATAGGTAGAGTTTTCTTAGTATAGTTATAGTATAAAAGGCTAAGTATACTTATTATAGCTAGAGTTCTATAAGGTATTAGGTAGTATAAGGGCGCTAGGTGCTTAGGGGGTATTAATTACTATAAGTAAGTTAGGTACCTAGGGGGTACTAGGTACTAAAAGAAGCCTAGTTATATAAAGGTTCTAATAAACCTTTATAGGTTTAGGTAGGGTATTTTCTATACTATATAGGTCTTTCTTTAGTATTTCTTAAGGTAGTTCTAATAGTAGTATATATTAAGGTACTAATACCTAGGCTATCTAGAGTAAGTTATTATTATCTAGATAGAAAAAGCTATAAGTATTCTTCTTTTTATTATTAACTAGCTTTAGGGGTTTATTAGCTAGAAGAGAACTAAATAGTAGCTTCTTTATAAATCCTAATTTAATAGTAAATAGTTTTACTAAAAGCTAATTAGGCTATATTAAAAAAGGTCCTTCTTTTAAAGAAAGAAAAGGGTAATTACTTTTATAGCTAATATATTTATTAAAGATAGTCTTCTAAATAGTTTTAATAATCTACTATTCTTTACTAGTATATAAAGTAACTTTAGTATTATTAAAATAGTCTTTAAACTTATAAAGAACTTCCTTATTAACTATTTTCTAGTTAGTTTTAGTCTAGTAGGTAAAATCCTTATAAAGGTACTCCTAGAGGTAGTTACTAAACTATTTATAATAGGTATTATATATAAGGGTATAGAAAATAATTACTATAATAGTCTATTAATTAAGGTTAATAGCTTCTTTAATACTCTAAGTAAGAAAGTATAGCTAGAATAATTTCTAGTTAGCTAGAAGAAGATAGGTAAAGTAGGTAAGGCTTTTAGGTACCTTATTAGGGATTATAGCTAATAGGTAGCTTAAAATCTTAAGAGTAGTTATATAAAATTATACTAAAGACTTAATTAAAGGTTTTTTATTAATTAAGTTACTAGGTATACTAGGTAGTATACTAGGCTTTCTAGTAGGTATACTAGATATTATAATTAATAAAATAGATAGTTCTAAAAGGCTATAAGGCTATAAAGGTATAAGGGGGATAGGTATTCTATTAGAAATTTATAATTAAGGTAAAGGTAATTACTAATTAGTATTAAGATTACTATTCTAAATAGGTAATAGTTATAAGATTATAGGTATAGAGTACTTATAAAGGTACTTTATAGGAATAGTTATATAATAATAATTCTTAATTAATTAATAAAATAAACTATAGAAAGAAGAGGCTATAGTTAAATATATAAATAGGTAGTACCTTAGGTACTATTAGGAAATTATAAGAATAAAGGAATAATTAGTAGTTTATATATATTAGTAGTTAATAGCTTATAGGTAGTTGCTTTACTTACCTATAGGAGGTAATAGCGCCTTTATAGTAGTCTAGCTTTATTAGCTTAGTTACCTACTATAGTAGCCCTTATAATACCTTATATTAAGGTTATAGGTACTAAGACTTCTTTATATACTATTATATAGTATAATTACTATATATATATACTATATAGTATAACTAGCTATTATATATAACTATATATAGTATAAATCTATTTACTATATACTTCTATATATAGTATATCTTACTAAATATCCGCTATACTTAGCTAACTATATCTACTATAGTACTTGCTAGCGTAATATAAAGGCTAATACTAATAGTATTAATAGAGAGCCTATTATAGTGCTTATAAAGGGTAATACCTTAAAGGTATAGAACTAATTAACTATAATACTTATAGAATAGCTCTAGTAGGTAATATCCTAGAGACTAGAGGTCTTAAGAGTATAATACTTCTAGAATAGACTCCTAGAAAATTATAGCTTAGAAGGTACTTAGTATAGTCTTAAGTAGTACCTATACTTATAAAAAGCTAGCTTTAATAATAGCTTAATTATAATATTAGTAATATTCTTAATACTTAGAATTTAACTAAAGCTTAACTAGTATAATATATTTTTATTATATAATTAGTAATATTAAATATCTATATACTTTATATAAAGGTATTCTTAAATACTAGAAGCTTAGGTAATAGTATTAGAGTTATTAGCCTAGATAGTAGTCTTAGTATAAGTAGGCTTTTTTTAAGGGTTTTTATAATAATATAATAAAGCTATTAAATCTAGATAGTTTCTTAGGCTATATTATACTAGGAGATATACTCTACTTTAGTAATTAAGTATATAATAATATTTTATAGCTTTAAATACTAAGATATAATACTATTTCTTAAGGTAATAATAAAGCTACTAATAGATTTATATATTTATTAGTAATTAATATAATTAGTATTATAGTAAACTTAAGGTCTTTTATTAGGTTTTATAAAAATAAGTTTATAGTTAATAATACCTTTAATATATTATAAAAGCTATTTTAGGCTAGTAATATATTCTACTAGTAGGGTAGCTATAAATCTATAATAATAGCTAATAGTAAAGTAGATATTAGGCTTAAAGTAATTAAAAAGATAAATTAAGCCTTTATAGGTCTTAGTATACTAGCTATTCTTAATAGTTAGCTATTATTTAATACTTTTAGTAGTAGGACTTATTAGTAGGTTATAAGGTTTATAGTTAAAAAGGCTAGCTTTTTTTAAAAAGGCTTTAGTATATTTACTTTAAAAGAGTATAAAGGTTCTTATATATTAGTTTTAGTAAATATTAATACTAAAATAGTAGCTAATAAGGCCTATATCTATTATCTTATAGGTATTTAATAAGGCTTTCTTAATCTTTATAATAGTAACCTTATTCTTACTAATAATAAGAAGATTATTAATATAAACTATAATAATTAGGCTATCTTTATAAATAAATAAGGAATAATTAAGTTATATAGGCTTAAAGCTAAGACTTTAAAGTATTTTATAAAAGGTTATATATTAGATCTATAGGGCTTACTTTAGCTTATATAAGGACTTTAATAGCTTCTATACTTTCTTAAGGTATTCTTCTTAATATCCTTTAAGTATTTTAATATAAACTTTAGTATTTATAAGATTATAAAAGAAGGTAATCTTAATATCTATTTATTTAACCTTAAGGTCTAGGGTAGTTATAATTACTAGTAGTAAGTATAATATTAAAATTTTTAATATACTTATAAATATTTTATAGTAATTAAGTCTTTTATATTAATTAAAACCTTTTACTATATATTAGGATTTATAGTAAATAACCTTATTATTAATACCTCTTTTAAGTTTATATACTTACTTACTTAAGAGGATAGTTTTATTTTTAAGCTTATTAACTATAATTATAATATAGTTCTTTACTAAAGAGTTATACTTATTTACTATTAAGCCTTTTTACTTTTATAAGTTAAGGTAAAGAATAGCCTACTTATATATTATAGGTTTTTTATTATAAATAAGGTTATTAAATATAGTAAGGTTTATTATATTATTAAGATTAAAGTAAAGTATATATTAGTAGTTTTAAGATACTAGGATTAATCTAATTAGAATTTTAATCTATATTATAGGTCTTTCTTTTTACTTAATAGTATTACTTAGAGTTAAGAATAAGGGTATTTTAAAGAGGTTAAATAGTATCTTATTAATATTAATAGTAAAGATAAAATATAAAGTTAATTAAATATTTAATAATATTAGTTTAAATTTATTATTACTTAATATATATAAATAACTAATAAAGTTATTATTATTAGCTAGGTTATAAATATTATTATCTTTATTAGTAATTCCTAGTATTACTAATATAAAGAATATAAAGGGTATTATTTACTTAGGCCTTATAGTTAAGGTAATAAGTATATTATAGTATTCTACTATAAAGCTTTTACTAGTAGGTAAGTTATAGGTAATTAAAGTAATTTCTATATACTCTTATCTCCTATTAATTACCTATTAACTTAAAAAATAGTATATAGTTTTACTTTTATAGCCTAAGATAGGGTTATTCTATTAAAAAAGGTTATATTTAAAATCTTTAAATAGCTAGTTAGGCTATTCTTAAAAGATAATATTATTAGTAACTACTAGTTTATTAAGTCTATTAATATTTAAGATAATATAGTTAGTTTAGCCTTTATATTTAATTAAGATATATAGAATAGTTTTAGGAACTATTCTTAAAATATAATAAGAGGTTTTTTACTATTTATAACTACCTATAATTTATAAATAACTAAGGTTAGGTTTATTTCTAAATTATAGTTTATAGGGAGTTATTAGTTTATTATTCTTTATTATAAAAGTATATTATTAAAGAGTAATATAGGCCTATATTATAACTAGCTAGAATTTAATTAGTATTTTTAATTAATATATAGTAAAAAAAAGCTTATTTTATAATATCCTATTTTTAACCTTAATAATACTATTCTATTAATACTATTTAGTAATAGAATACTATAAGTATATACTTAAGGAAATATAAAAGTTCTTAAACTAGGTTATAATATTCTCCCCCTCTTAATCTAGCTAGATAAAATAGTATTTATATTCTAGATATTTCTATATCTTTAGGAAATTTAGTATTATATTAGGTAGTTAAGATTTCTTTTTAATAGGGAATAGCTAGTATATTCTAGTATAATTATTAATAATAGTAACTTAATATTAATCCTTTTTTTAGGAAATAAGTAAGATATTAATAATATTAGTATAAAGGCTTTTAAAAGGATATATTCCCTTTTAGAATAGATAAATATAAAGGCTTTCTTTTTATCTTTTTATAAGATAGTTAATATAATATTTATACTAACTAATAGGCTTTATACTAATAAAGATAAAAATAAGTTTAATAATATTCTATTCCCTTAAATATCTAAGTTAATTATACTATAGCTTATACCTTAAGTTATTTATTATATAGGCTAATATACTAATACTTAGAGTAATATAGTTAACTATATAGACTTTAATAGTCTACTAAGTAATAAGAATAATTCCTTAATCCTTTATTATAACTACTCTTTCTTTACTAAAGACTACTATAGTATTTTTTACTATTAAGTAACTAATAAAGAGTAGGCTTATTAGAGTACCTTTCTATAGAATACTATTATATAATTTTAAGGTAGTTCTAGGGCTCTTTATAATAATAATAGCTATTCTATAAGTAGTAGGTTTTAAAATAGTACTAATAAGACTTTAAATACTAAGACCTAAGTAAGGGAATAGGTTCCTTATAAGTTCCCTATAGCCTAAGATATAACTAAATATACTAGAATTAAGTAGTATTAGTTTCTAATATAATAATATAGAAAGACTAAAATCTTATCTAGATTTAATACCTATAAAAGTATTATCTACCTTAAGTTAATTAAAGTATTATAGGCTTTAAGAAATAGTAAAAATAAGTTAAGCTAGCTTAGAGTCTATAAAGGGACTTATATACTATTTAAAGCTAACCTTCTTATATTTATACTTATTATTATATTTCTTAGTTAGGTATTAATACTTTTTATTTTATTAAAATAAAGAAGGTAGGTTTACTAAATAATAATAAATAACTCTAAAACTAGAAGAATAATCTCCTATTACCTAGTATATCTAGTACTTACCTATACTATATAACTAGATAGAAGTTATATAATATAATAACTTTACCTCTTACCTTATATATACCTTATTAGTTATAATAGGTTATAAGCCTAGTAGTGCTTATATTATAAAAGCTGCTAATAAAATAAAGAAAAGTATTAATTTCTTACTAAATTTACCTACTATCTATATAAGCTAATATTTACTATAAAACTTAAGAAATTTATAACTCCTTATATATAGAAAGAGGAAAGACTCTAAACTCTAGCTAATCTAGAGTATATCTAATAAGTCTATCTACTATAAAAATTCTATATAAAGAAAAAGAAATTCTACTACTATACCCTACTTAGTAATTTATATATAAACTCTATATACTTATTTTATATATATTATAATATAAATTTACTTAATATAGTTATAGCCCCTAAATAGATATATTTATTAGATTATTTACTATAATCTATAGTCTTAACTATTATAAAAGGTATATAGTAACTACTTACTTAGTAAGAAGAATTCCTTATTACTTACTTAAATACTTCTTACCTTTAAATAAATATAAGGTACTTAGTTTAAAAAAAGAGACTATATACTTAGCCTATTATCCTCTTTATTATCTTAAAGTTCTATTCCTTTAGTAGGTAATACTATTAGTAACTTAACTCCTATATATAAGCTAAGATCTTCTTATAGCCTTATTACCTACTTTATTATTTAGTACTATATTCTTAATACTAAAGGAGGTACTAAATATCTTAAAGTTTAAATCTAAAAGTAGTTAGGTTAAATAGAAGTTAAAAATAATTAATATATTAAGACTTAATAATTTTAGTAGATTACTATTAAAAGGCTAAGGAAATAGCTTTATCTTAACTAAGGCTTATAGTAGTAAGACTATAAAGGATTTTATTTAAGAATAAATATAGGATTAGGTTTATACTATTACTCTTATTAATATAAGCCTTAAAGAATATACCTATAGCCTTATTAAAGATAAAGTTATAGTATTAAATATAATTATAGCCCTTAAGAAGTACTTTAAACTAAAAGGTATTACTATTTTCTAAACTATAGCTAATTATTTCTTAATACTAACCCTTACTTAATATAGATTTATTAAGAAACTTACTATAGTATTTATTAATACTTAGGCTAAATAGTAATCTTTTAATAAAGACTTTAAAGTCCTTAAGGCTCTAATAGTATATCTTTTTATTAATAGTCTTAATAAAGAGTTTAATTCCTATACTATTAAGATAGCCTCTTATCTTATTTTAAAGTAAACTAATAATATTATTATAGCTTTTATAACTATATTTATATAAATAGTTATAGTTATAGCTAATTTTATTAAGCTTAAATAATAGAATAATAAAAAGTCTAAGTAGTAAGCTACTTTAGTTATTATAATAGCTACTAGAGGGTATCCCTTTTATAGTATAATAAAACTTAATATTACTAAGTATTTTTATTCTTTTTATAAACTTCTAGGTTACTTTAATAAGTAATACTAAAAGCTATACTCTAAACTCTATCTAATAAACCTACCCTTTTTATTTTAATAAAATAAAAAGTACTAATACCTAATTAAAAAATATAATAGTAAATATAAATATAAAAAGGTTAATTTTAAATAGTATATAAGTCCCTTTATAAACTTTAAGCTAGCCTAACTTACTTTTACTATTTTTTAAAGCCTATAATACTTTAATTAACTTAGAGTAGATAGTATTCTTATAGGTATTAAACCTAGATAAGATTTTAGTCTTTTTATATTATTATATTAAAAACTAATACTATTTAACTTTAATATATCTAGCTATATCTTAGGCTATAAGGAATTTATAAAAGACCTATCCTTTTACTTAGGCTTTAGTATTTAAGGTCTTATTAGTACTATCTTAAAACCTACTACTTATAGAATAGTTATTATTACTATAAATAGCCTTAAGACTACCTTAAAATTATATAATAGTATTTTATAGGAAGGTATCTTAATAAGCCTACTCTTTATTAGTTACCTAGTAGTAAAGGATATTATAGTAGTCTTTAATAAAGAAAGAGTAATTATAATAAAGGATTAGGGGGTTATTCTTACTACCTAGTAGACTACTAAAGTCTATATAGTTAACTATATTATTTTAAGTATTAGTATATTAGCCTATATAATAAATAACTTAAAATATAAACTATAATATAATTAACTTAAATATCTAGGGGAATAGAATATTACTAAATTTATCTTTATCTTTATTAGTATAAAGCCTATTAGCTAATATAAATATTATATTAACTATTTTATAAGGAGATAAAAAGAAAGTCTTTATATTTATTTATTTTAAAAGAGAATATATCCTTTTAAAAGCCTTTATATTAATATTATTAATACCTTACTAGCCTTTTAAAAAAAGGATTAGTATTAGGTTATTATTATTAATAATTATACTAGAATATATTAGCTATTCCTTATTAAAAAGAAATCTTAGCTACTTAATATAATACTAAATTTCTTAAAGATATAAGAATATCTAGAATATAAATACTATTTTATTTAGCTAGATTAAAAAGGGAAGAATATTATAACCTAGTTTAAGAACTTTTATATTTCCTTAGGTATATACCTATAGTATTTTACTACTAATTAGTATTAATAGAATAGTATTACTAAGGTTAAGAATAGAATATTATAAGATAAGCTTTTTCTTACTATATATTAGTTAAAAGTATTAATTAAGTTCTAGTTAATTATAATATAGGCTTATACTACTTTCTAATAGTATATCCTTATAATAAAGAATAATAAACTAATAACTTCTTATAAATTATAGTTTAAAAATAAACCTAACTTTAATTATTTATAAATTATAAGTAGTTATAGGTAGTAAAAGACCTCTTATTATATTCTAAGAATAGTTCTTAAAACTATTCTATATATCCTAATTAAATATAAAGGCTAAACTAACTATATTATCTTAAATACTAATAAACCTAATAGACTAGTAATTATTAATAATATTATCTTTTAAGAATAGCCTAACTAGTTATTTAAAGATTTTAAATATAACCTTCTTTAGTAGAATAACCCTACCTTAGGCTATAAGAGTAAAACTATATACTACTCTTTAGGTTAATAGGTAATTAGTAAAAGATAAAAGTATATAGAAATTACTCTAATTACCTATAACTTACCTATTAGTAAGAGCTTTATAGTAAAGTACTATAATATACTTACTACCTTAATTATAAGGCCTAAGTAAATAATACTCTTTATATCCTTTATATTAGTAATACTAGGAATTACTAATAAAGATAATAATATTTATAACCTAGCTAATAATAATAACTTTATTAGCTATCTATATATATTAAATAATAATAAATTTAAACTAATATTACTAGATATTTAATTAACCTTATATTCTATCTTTACTATTAATATTAATAAGATACTATTTAACTTCTTTAAAATACCTTTATTTTTAACTTTAAGTAATACTATTAAGTAAGAAGAAAGATTTATAATATAGATTAAAATTCTAATTAGATTAGTCTTAATATCTTAAAATTACTAATATATACTTTACTTTAATCTTAATAATATAATAAACCTTATTATATTTAATAACCTTATTTATAATAAAAAACCTATAATATATAAGTAGGCTATTCTTTACCTTAACTTATAAAAGTAGAAAGGCTTAATAGTAAATAAGTATAACTCTTTAGTAAAGAATTATATTATAATTATAATTAATAGGCTTAAAAATAAAACTATCCTTTTAGGTAAGTAAGTATATAAACTTAAAAAAGGTATTAATAATAAGGTTATTTATTAAAAATCTTAATATATAGTAAAAGGCTTTAATTAATATAAAGGACTTAATTACTATAAAATATTTATAAGTATATTAAAAATTTTAATACTATACTTACTATTAGTAATTATAGCTACCTTAGACCTTAAGGTTAAGTAAATAGATATTAAGA
>NW_006271971.1:995251-996882 GCF_000225605.1 Cordyceps militaris CM01
CTACCTTTTTTTATAGTTTTATAGATATTAAAATCTATATTAAAATACCTAAAGGATATTAAAAAGAATACCCTAAGAAGGTATAGAAGCTACTAAAGTCCTTATATAGGCTAAAGTAAGCCCTATAGATCTAGTATATAACCCTTTATAAAATACTTTAAAGTCTTAATTTTAAGCCTATATAGCTTAATTATTCTTTATTTATCTATAAAGATAGCCTAATTATTATAGTTTATATTAATAATCTTCTTATTATTAGTAAGAATAAGGTTACTATTATAAAGATTAAGAAAGCCTTATTAAATACCTATAAGATAATAAATATAGGCCTTATTAGCTACTATCTTAGTATTAATATCTATTAAAACTAATATATAAGAACTTTTATACTCTTTTAAAGTAAATATATTAAAGCCCTTTTAAAAGAAGCTAGCCTTCTTAACTATAAACCTTATAACCTACTAATAAGTCCTATTACTAAAAGTATTAAATAATAGCTAATTATTAAGAATAGTTAGTATATTAAGACTTATAAAGGCCTAATTTATCTTTTTAACTACTCTAGGCTTAATATCTACTTTATTATTAGCTATTACTATAGATTTATAGCTACCTTACTAATAGAATATATTATTAGCCTAAAATAGCTTCTATAATATATTAAAGATATTACTAACTATAAACTTATTTTTATAAGACTTAATAAAGGACTTTAAGTTTATTATAATACTAATTATACTAGTTACTAATAAATATATAAATCTATTAATAGCTTTATTATTACTTTAAAAAGTAATATTATATCCTAATACTTAAAGCTATAGAATATTATTATATACTTAACTATTAAAGTAGAGTATATCTCCTAGTATAATATAGCCTAGAAAGCTATCTAGATTTAGTAGTTTTACTATATTATTATAAAAACCCTTAAGGAAAAGCCTACTTATACTAAGACTACTATCTAGGCTAATAACTCTAGTACTATTACCTAAGCTTCTAGTATTTAAAAATACCCCTATATAAAGTATATAGATATTTAATACTATTAGTTATATAATAAGAATATATTATATTAGTTAAGCTTTAATTAAATTCTAAATATTAAGAATACTACTAATATTATAACTAAGCTATTATTAAAGCTAGCCTTTTATAAGTATAGGTACTACCTAGGATTATACTAAGTACCTCTTAAGCTATAATTTTTTAGGGGTCTATTCTAGAAGTATTATACTCTTAAGGCCTCTAGTCTTTAGGGTATTACCTATTAAAGCTATTCTATAAGTATTATAATTAATTAGCTTTATACCTTTAAGGTATTACCCTTTATAAGTACTATAATAAGCTTTTTATTAGTACTATTAGTATTAGCCTTTAGGGTATTATCTATTAAAGGCTAGCTAGCTTTTTATTAATACTTTTATTAATATTAGCCTTTAAGGTATTACCCTTTAAAGGCTAGTTAGCTCTTTATTAATACCTTTATTAGTATTAGCCTTTAGGGTATTACTCTTTAAAGGCTAGCTAGCTCTTTATTTACTATTATCTTATTACTTTTAAGACTATTATAAGCTAACTAGTACTAAGCCTTTAGGGTATTACCCTTTAAAGGTATTATAGTAAGCCTT
>NW_006271971.1:996982-1009079 GCF_000225605.1 Cordyceps militaris CM01
GACTTCTCTATAGCCTACTACTATTTTATTACTTTTAGGACTATTATAGGCTAACTAATACTATACCTTTAAGGTATTACCCTTTAAAGGTATTATAGTAAGCCTTTTATAACTATAAGTTATAAAGCTCTATAGGTCTTATAGCTACTAAGGCTCTTCTATAGCTATAATCTTATAAAAGCCTAAGCCTTTATAAGTTTATTACTATTCTATTACTTTTAGGACTATTATAATTAATTAGTATACTTAGTATTAGTATAATACTAATATAGTATACTTAGTATTAGTATAGTATTAGTATAGTATTAGTATAGTATACTTAGTACTAGTATAGTATTATTATAATATACTTAGTACTAGTATAGTACTTAGTATACTTTAGCTAGTAGTCCTTTATATATTTTATAGCCTTTAGGATAAGGTGTCTTTATTAAATATAGTTTATAGTATAACTTTTATTTTCTATAAAATTTATTTATATAGGTTTTTAAGTTAAATTACCTTATAAGTAAAAAGTAAAAAATATAATAATTATAAAGCCCCCTATATAGTAGTAAGGCCCCCTATATAGTAGTAAGCTACCCTATACCTAATATAACTATAAGCTACTTTATACCTAGTATAACTATAAGCTACTCTATACCTAGAAGAAAAAGGTAACTTAGATATACTAATAGGTACTATTATACTTATTAGTAAGTAAGAGAATTAGGCTACTATTATAGTATATTATAATAGCTATAGTAGTTACTACTTTTCCTTATAGTTATTATTTTATTCCTTATAGTTATTATTTTATTCCTTATAGTTATTTCTAGTTATTTTTCTTAGTTAATATAGATTAAGTAGGAGTAATAATAAGTAGCTTTAAAGCTAGAAGAATAATCTCCTATTACCTAGTATATTTAGTACTTACCTATACTATATAACTAGATAGAAGTTATATAATATAATAACTTTACCTCTTACCCTATATATACCCTATTAGTTATAATACTAAATAGAGTTTAGGGTATAGCTTTTAGTATTACTTATTAAAGTAACCTAGAAGCTTATAGAAGGAATAAAAGTACCTAGTAGTATTAGGTTTTATTATACTATAAAGGGAATACCCTTTAGTAGCTATTATAATAACTAAAGTAATTTATTATTTAGACTTTTTATTATTCTATTATTTAAGCTTAATAAGGTTAGCTATAATTATAATTACCTATATAAGTATAATTATAAGAGTTATAATAGTATTACTAGTCTACTTTAAAATAAGATAAAAGGCTATCTTAATAATATAGAAGTTAAACTCTTTATTAAGACTATTAATAAAAAGATATACTATTAAAGCCTTAAGGACTTTAAAGTCTTTATTAAGAAATTACTACTTAGCCTAAGTATTAATAAGTACTATAATAAGTTTCTTAATAAATCTATATTAAGTAAGGGTTAGTATTAAAAAATAGTTAGCTATAGTTTAAAAGATAATAATACCTTTTAGTTTAAAGTACTTTTTAAAGGCTATAATTATATCTAATACTATAACCTTATTCTTAATAAAGCTATAAGTATATTCTTTAAGGCTTATATTAATAAAAGTAATAATATAAACCTAGTTCTATATTTATTTCTAGATAAGATTCTTTATAGTCTTACTATTATAAGCCTTAGTTAAGATAAAGCTATTTCTTTAGCCTTCTAGTAGTAATCTATTAAGATTATTAAGTTTTAGTATATTAATTATTTTTAGCTTCTATTTAACCTAGTTACTTTTAAATTTAAACTTTAAAATATTTAATACCTTTTTTAGTATTAAGAATATAGTACTAAATAATAAAGTAGGTAATAAGGCTATAAGAAGATCTTAGTTTATATATAAGAGTTAAGTTATTAATAATACTACTTACTAAGAAAGTAGAATTTTAAGATAATAAAAAGGATAATAGGCTAAGTATATAGTCTTTCTTTTTAAACTAAGTACTTTATATTTATTTAAAGGTAAGAAGTATTTAAATAAGTAATAAAGAATTCTTCTTACTAAGTAAGTAGTTACTATATACCTTTTATAATAATTAAAACTATAAATTATAGTAAGTAATTTAGTAAGTATATTTAGAACTATAGATTATAATAAGTAATTTAATAGGTATATCTATTTAAAGGCTATAACTATATTAAGTAAATTTATATTATAATATATATAAAATAAATATATAGAGTTTATATATAAATTACTAGGTAGGATATAGTAATAGAATTTCTTTTTCTTTATATAGAATTTTTATAGTAAATAGACTTATTAAATATACTTTAGATTAGTTAGAGTTTAAGGTCTTTCCTTTTTCTATATATAAGAAATTATAAATTTCTTAAGTTTTATAGTAAATATTAGCTTATATAGATAATAGGTAAATTTAGTAAGAAATTAATACTTTTCTTTATTTTATTAGTAGCTTTTATAATATAAGTACTATTAGGCTTATAACCTATTAAGACTAATAGGGTATATATAGGGTAAAAGGTAAAGTTATTATATTATATAACTTCTATCTAGTTATATAGTATAGGTAAGTACTAGATATACTAGGTAATAGGAGATTATTCTTCTAGCTTTAAAGCTGCCTATTATTAATTAGTGCCTTCTATAAGGTTATATACTATAGTATTTATATAGTTTTTAGCCTTATTCTATATATTAAGGAGCTAAGTAGTATAGTGATTAGTATATGCCTTTAACTTTTTGCCTTAGACCTACTCTATAGTTACCCTACCTATATTCCCTTATAAGTTAGTTATAGGGCTAGGCCGCGCTACTCGACTTTTAGAAAAATCGTTTAGGGTGCCTCTAGCTAGATTCAAACTAGCGATCCGTGTGCTAACCCACACAGAACTCCATACCATAGAACCACTGTGCCATAGAGGTAAAGTATAAGGTATTAAGAGTAAAAAAAAATATTAAGAAAGAATAAAAGCTAAGAACTTTTAAAAAAAAAAGAAATAAGAATATTAAAGACTTTAAAAGGCTATAATAAGAATTAAGCTTAACTAGCCTAAAGGTATATAAGGCTAAATATAGCCTTTTTTAATATAAATAAAAATAAAAAATAAAAGAAGGAATTAAGAGGTTAAAAGGATAATAGGCTTAACTAGTTTAAAGATATATAGAATTAAATATAGCTATTTTAATATAAATAAAAATCTAAAAAGAAAAAAGATAATTAATAAACTTAACTAACTAAAGTAATATAAGCTAAATATAAACTAAGATATAAATAAAAACCTAATATATAGTATTAAGAAAGGTTTTATTAAACTTTTATATACTTTAAAATAAGATTATAAAGAATTCTATAAAATATAAATAAGGTTTTTCTTTAAGTATTTTAATTTTTCTTTACTTTATAATTAATAAAGATACTAAATAGGTTATTTAGCCTAATTAGTATATAAAAATTATTATTATTATCTATATATATATTTAAGTAGTAAAATAGTTCTTTATTATAATATTTATTTATAAGTATATATTATAATATTTATATAGTTTTTAGCTTTATTCTATATATTAAAGGCTAAGTAATATAATAGTTAGTATATATTATTTCTAGCTTTTACTTTAGCTAACTTTATAGTTATCTTACCTATATTTTCCTTATAAGTTAGTTATAAGGGTAGGCTATACTACTTAACTTTTAGAAGAAAATTATTTAAGGTACCTTTAGCTAGATTTAAACTAGTAATATATATACTAACCTATATAGAACTCCCTAGTATAGAACTACTATACTATAAAGGCTTTAATTAATATAAATTAATAATAATAATAATAATATTATAATAAAAACTTATATATAAAGTAAAATACTTATTAAATACCTTATTTAAAAAATAGGCCTTACTTATATACATAGGTAGGTACCTACCTATTTACGTAAGGTAAAGTGGGGCTAGAACTACCTCCCTACCTACCTCAGCACTAGGTAGGTACCTAGGTAATAGCCTCGACAACACCTGGCCATATCAGCAACTTGGCGCGTCTACATCCAGATCGCACTATTCCGTAAGTTTTCTGGCGCTGAGATTTGTTCGAGTTTCTCTGACGTTGAAACCCAGATCTCGTAACAAGTTGCGCCTATCCATTTACGATGTCGAAATAGCCCACGCCGACACCTCGAAAGGCCACCCGATCTGGCCGCTCCTTGTATTGATGTTGCAGTGGACTGGGTTACGGCGCAGATTATGGATGCATTATTGCCACATACAGAGGCTGGCTCTATGCCGTTGCCCCGTCGAGAAGGGCCATCCGCAGTCTCAGGGCTGCTCTCTAGACTTCCCGTCGTGAAGCCAGACTTGGAGACGCAGCACGGTGATGCAGCGGCCGGCGATTGCTCCTCCCAGAGCCATGTCACATCTCATTCTCATCTTGCAGCAGCGCAACCCAAGACACGGCGACGGCGCGGCTCCCTTAGAAAGGTTGCCTTACTCGGCAGAGGAGCGCAGCGTGACAAGCGCGACGGCAGATCTCTAGCGATTGATACAGCGCAAGCCACGGCATACCCCCTAGTCCCTGGCACCCTTGATGGTTCGGCTTCTTTGGGCAGTCATGATGCTCTGGGTCTTGAGGTTGCGCGAATGCACGCTCTGGTAAAGCCGAGTGCAGTATCATTGGGGACTCAGGTTGGACTAGCCAGCCCAGACCACAATACAGAGGCTCAGATAACACAGGATACGTCGACAACGGATGAGGATGATATACTGCATATTTCACATAATTTGGTCACCACCAGACCGAACTTATCGGCATCTTCCTCGGGCTCGGAATCATACTTTGCCACACGAGGGACCTCCCCTCGACCAAGTTCCTTCCAGCCGGCAAAATCACCACTGTCATACAGCGGCCTCTCCACCAATACGATACCTAACTCGGATGCTGATTGGGACTACGCAGAAACGGAGTGGTGGGGGTGGGTTGTCCTCACTGTGACATGGTTGGTCTTTGTTGTTGGCATGGGCTCATGTCTTGACATTTGGAGCTGGGCATGGGACGTTGGCAAAACGCCTTATGCGCCGCCTGAGCTGGAGGATGATCCAACACTTCCCATAGTCGGCTACTATCCGGCCCTTATGATACTCACATGTGTAATGGCCTGGGTCTGGGTTGTGGTGGCGTGGGTTGGTATGAAGTATTTTCGGCATGCCAAGATTAGCGGGGATTAGCGACTCTGATACCTGTTGCGGTCATTTATATACCCTCGCGTGCATACTTAGTATTTTATGTAGCTGTTATTATTACGCTCGCGAGTTGTCGGACAATTGGCGCGGCTTTGCACGCAAATGCAAAATGACTGATGCATTGGTGTTCGCTCGTTCCTGTTTCTGTGTCAATGGCGCATGGCATCTCGGCGCCGGCTGTGAAGCGCGTGTTGCCTTTTACTAGGTTGACACATGAGTCTCCTAGAAGGAGTCTCTTGTGCGTATTCATCTGACGCCCACGTTGGGCGATGTATGTATGACCTTTGTGGGGATCTACACATACGGGGGTGGTTGATCTTGATCTAGTCGCTCCGCTGGCTCTGCGCCCGGTGTAAATGCCACAATGGCACTACCCTGTATTTAGCCGCGCTTGGATATAGGAGGCACCCCGTGCCACTATACCGACCGATGACAGGCCGTGAGTTGTACTAGGTAGTAATCAGTTCTGGCGTCACCACGCACCGGATTTTACGGTTGTGTCCTGTAGTTACAGGATATCCCCGCCAGATGACAGAAACACGGGCCTCGGAGTTGCCTACTCCTATTGAATTCGCCTACGCCACAGAAACAACTAAAGCAGTTTAACACGATATACATGGCATTCACGGGAAGAAGGAAGCAGCAAGCTATTAACCACCTAGAACATAGCCTTATACTAGACTATCCACTACCAAAGGAGTTAGTAGAACAATTATACATAGATACCTAGTAAGCAACATAGCAGCAAGGTATTAAGAACTAGCCTTAGAGTATCCATAGGTAGGTATTATAATAATATTAACTCTCTTATAGAGTAAGAAAGGAGGGAAAAGCTAGTCTACTTATCTCTTATAGTATAAAAGGGAGTATCCTAAGAATATACCTATAATAGCCTTAAACCTAATCTAGCTTAAAGAAAGCCTAAGCCTAACTTATATATAGGTAGGTAGGTATATATATAAATAATTCTTATAATTTATTAATTTAATAATAATAATATTATTATATTATATTAATTAGACTAACTAGTCTACCTTATTAGAGATACCTACTATGTACCAGGTACCTGGTCGGTAGTGGGCTCTCCCTAATACCACCACTACTGACTGTGCCGGAGCGGTCCGTTCACACACACTAGATCTCCCTGACGTCGCTAACTAGAGGAGTGAAGTCTTCGTCAGCCAACCTCCTCCTCAACTCTCCTCATCTCGCCTCGTCAAAACGCATCTCTCCAGCCCCATCGGTGAGCGTCGTTGGGAAACAGTATTTCTCTGTCAGCTCGCCAAAACTATAGATTGCCGCCGCCCTATTGCCACCACTCGAAGCAGTTGCCTCACCCCTCGACGTGGCGGCCCTAAAGCCTTGCCTGAAACACGACCTGCTCGGCCATCGCTGTCATTTCACGTCGCGCAAGTCGTTTCCCCTCAAGACTATCGCAGTCATCACCAAAAAACGATTATTACCGGGAAATACCTGCACGGTCCCTACGCCGCGGTACCGCAATATCGAAGGACCTATTCTCGCGGCCCAACTTCTAGTGCCCCGACCGAATCCGACTGCAAAAATACCACCATCACAGAATTAACCAACCACGGCCCAGCGGCTTACTCGAGGTCGCGAAATTCTTAGTTACTACTGGAGATTGGCACCGGTCGTATCAAAAGTCCTCACGCCGTGGCGGCGGCTCCCCCGTGAAACGCATCTCGGGCAATATTGCGGAAACAGCGCCCTGTTCACCTAGGAGACTGCCAAAATGAGAGAAGTCAACTTCAGTATCCCGAATGTCAACAAGGCATCTGTGGGCATCACAACTGCCCTGTATGACCGCCGGGCGCTTGATTGTACATCGACCCTCCCCCTGATCAACTCCCTCAACCACCTCGCATACCTCACGACATCTTCCGCGCGTATTCGAGATATTTTGACTGTCGACGGAGGCATCGAACGGCTCGTCTGCATCCTAAAACAGGGCAGAAGCAAGGATATGATGGGAATGTGGAAATGGAACCTAGCATTTCAGTGCGTTGTCAATATTGGTGTGCGCGGAACGGAAAATGTGCGCACGCGTGTTGTCGAGGCTGACATGGTGCCTGTCATTGCAACTATACTTGACAATTACATAAAAGTAATTGATCGATGCCGCGAGAAGGCAGACGAGGCAAAACAGAAACAGATACACGAACATCATCACCGACACCGCAGCCACGATCACCGCGTATCGTCCAGGTCCTCGGGTCTCTTCGCTAATAGATCTTCACGCAACGAGACCGAACAAAGAACAATACGGAGACAGGGGCTACCACCATCGATAGATGTTACAGCCAGCTATGCGGGACCATCTACTGCCGCTCATCGCCAAGGAGCAGTATCTTCCTCAGCATCGTCACCTGCAAGGTCAGGGACATCGGATCGTCTCGCAGTTACGCCAACCCGCCCTCGTCACAATTTTCGAGCGACCGAGGGCCAGACCGCCGCAAGTCGACAAGCTGTCCAATCCCTAGCACCTGCTGTCCCGCTAATGGAGGCTATTGATGGTCTTCTACGTCCTGTCAGAGACGCTGATCGATTAGCATCCATGGCACTCCTAGGGCAGTCCGAACTTGTGTCCCAGCCAACTTCCCCGACAACGCCGCTCCCCCCTCCTCAACTACGCTCTCCGACCGTGATACCCACTGCCACTATTGACGATACAACTCCACAGCGCCGCAGGCCATCGATTCGTCATCAGAACTCTACTGCCGAAGCCGATGATATTAACAATGATAGCATGCCATCCGACGAATCGCCAGATGCTGAGATGACTGGAACCGGAGACATGCGGTCGGCTGTCGGAATCCAGGACATCACCATGGATGATGGCGAAGGAATGTTGGCTACCGAATCTCTCGAATTAGCTGGTGCAGCTGTCTCCGAGGCGCAAGATACCGGTGCTTTCAACATCACTCACCGCTCTCCCATTGATGGAAGTATTGGCAGTGATGTAGCTCCTGCTACTGTCCCACCCATTGGGCTGTCTCCAAACCGCCCGTCCATGGTCTCGCCACCCCAGCCAAACGCGTCAACGTCATCGGTGCCAAGATACCTGCTCGATCGCCATTTCGTGCCAAACCCACAGATGCTGGCAGTTATGCCGAGGGAAGAAGATGTCCTCATGTCACTTCAACTTCTTGCCTACGTCTCAAAATACTGCGGGCTCCGCTCATATTTCCAAAACAGCCATCTGGTTCCCAGGCTCGCCATTGGCAAGGACCTCGCAGCTCTCGATGGCGAAGGTGATAGCGAGGAGATTGACGATTGTGTGGCCGTCGACGAAGAATATTTGCTACCAAATGACTTCAATCTTTTCCCACTGGTTGAAAAGTTCACTGTCAGATATCATAGCACTGACATGCAATACTGGGCTGGCGTGGTCATGCGTAATTTATGTCGCAAGGATGATACTCGCGGTGGTATTCGACAGTGCGCATACTATCAATGTGGAACCTGGGAAGAATTTCCACGACAGTTCGCGAAATGTCGTCGTTGCCGTCGGACGAAATACTGCAGCAAGGAATGTCAAAAGAGCGCCTGGGCTTTCCATCGCCACTGGTGTGTCGCAGCTTCCCAATGATTAGACACAGCGATGTCAGGGGCGATATATATTATGATCTTTGGCTCTCTCACACTGATGCCACCCGCAGTCGCAATCGGTATGAGATGGATGCTTTGCATAACAACGCGGTTCGAAACACTCTGCATTCTCTCTCCGTTCGATACCATGGGATTTTTCAGGCGCATATGGACGGTTATGACTTGGGCTTACAATTTTTCATGTCTCGTGCTCCAACGATTGTCTACGAAATGACTGCTACTTTTGTGCTGATGAAACACGACACGACTGTAGCATCATTATTCTTGCTCGCTTCGGCCGAGTTTTTTGGCTACTCAGAAGATTCGAGGTTCGACAAACACCAATGCATACATATTTCGGACAATTCTACTCAAAGTTTGGCCATTGCATCAGTTTGCGTTTTATTCGGGTTGAATAACATTTTAGCGATGTTTCGCATCGGGGAGGACTGGTGTGCGACAAAAGTTCGGGCTTGTTGGCTGGCACAACTGATTTGGTACAGAGGTACCTACCTAGGTAGGTAGCAAGCCTGATACCTCTTGACCGCCAAGGTACTACTAGGTTTATGCAACTTTTTGGCGCTCACCCTTCTTCTGCTTCTGCCCTCAGTTCATTCGAAATCTTTATATATCCTTTTGTTTTCATAGATGAATTTGGATGAATCATGTTCCACTCCAATTCTACAACTACCCTTTTATGCGTGAAAATGCGGTGATACCCCGACCGTGAAAAAATCGGGTAGATAGCTTGATAAGTAGGTGTACATAATGAATAACTAGACGCCTAAAAACCATGCCCAAATCATCTCAGCTATCGTCGCTGCTGTTTACTTGCTCGACATGGCCTTTCTCCGGCTCTTACCGGGGCGACTGGTGCCTTTCTTATACTTGCTGCCAGCCTTCATCTTCTTGGCATTGAAACCGCTCAAATCGCCCGAGCTCGTCGCGTCCCCGGATTTGATGTGCTTCTTTTTACCCCCGAAGCCAAATTTCTCATTTTTCTTCAGGCGCTTCCCATTCGATCCTGATGAGGAACGCGTAGCACTAGAACGCGTAGCACTAGAACGCGTAGCACTAGAACGCGTAGCACTAGATCGCTGAGAGTGCTTGGAGATCTCGTCGTCAACAGCCACATCAAACAAATCACCCTCCTTGGTGCCGACGTCTCCGCTGGACTCTTGACGCTCTAAAATGTCCGTGTTAGCGAATGATTCTAGTTGCACGATGATACGGCGTCGTACTTCTCTTCAAAGTCTTGATCTTCTCCAGCGTTTCACGTTTGGCCTTCTGTCGCTCTTGCAATTTTGCGACTTGTACTTGTTTGCCGAACTTCTTCAGGTCACGCTGTTTTCGCGCCTCGGCGGAGGCCTTTTTCGCGGACGCTTCCTCCACTAGCTTTGCCTTGACCTTCTCCATGTGCGCATCTTCCTTGACCATTTCAGCAAAGTAGTCCTTTGGTCGGGAAAACGGCACACCGTCGGCTAGAAGCTTGTTTCGACCCTGTCGAGCGGCTTCGAGGCACTGGGTATAGAAAGCAAGCTCTCGCTGAAGATCATCCGACACATCAGGGATAGAGGCTGCTGTCTTATCAGAAGATACAACGATTTGGTGCGTTGTGAATGGTACAGAGGCTCCTGTAGGAATGGATATGCGATCAAGAGAGGCGAGGAGGGCAGACGTGTTATTTATGGTTAAGCGGGTGTGTGGGATCATGTCTTCACGTTCTTCCTCGTCCAGATCTTCAAGGTCTGAAACAGGGATATCTTCGTCCTCTTCGTCCTCTTCGTCGTCATCGTCACCATCGTCGTCATCAATTGCCAAAATCTTGCTCGTTTCGGTAGGTCTCGTGATTTTCGGCAGGCGTTTCTCTAGCTCAATCGAGGACTCAGACGTATCACTGTCGTCGACGCCATCAACGTCAAACTATATAGATCCGAGTTAGCCCTCAATCGAGTGCGCAAAGTTGGAAGATGGGGAGCAAAACCTTCAGAGCGCCGTCGTTGTTTTCGTCGGAAGACTCATCGACGTGCGACGTGACCTTTGAAGCAGCATTGTGAGAAAGTTTGTCTTGTTTTCGCGGGTTGCTTTTCAGTGATTCCATTTTCGCAACTTGAGGTTCCTGAAGAGGTAGTTGAATCTCACTTCGTTAGTCTTCAGGAAAATTCCGAGTCTATCGAGAGGCAGCGGCAGCAAGCCAGAAAAAAAGTCCAGATAGGAAAATCTCAACATTCTGCCGTTGCTGTGCTTCTCACCGCCAATATTTGCCCCACCACAGTGTTTAGTCGAATTCATATTATTATGCTGCAGAATAAGGGGACGGTTGTTCACATGATAAAGTACGCAACAAACAAGGCGTTGTATCAAGTAATATAAAATTTTATTCACGCTAGGCATGAAGCTACCAAATCATTCGTCTCACCAATCATAGAAATTTTTTTTTTTTTGGATTAACATTGAAGCCACAATTTCAAGCTATAATAAAGAAGAGAAAGTTATACACTGCCCAATAAGTCCCCACATTGTTATTTAATTGCACAACATTGCAGACCTGCTGTAAGTCGCCGCGGAAATGTTGCTGAACCATGGTGTTAAGAAATAGCTTTTGGTGGCAAACATATGTGTTTAAGACCAAAGCCAATCGATTTTGAAATAGCAAGCTGAAATTGGCGAGTAAGGGATATCTTGAGAAATGGGGCGGCGTAGACGAGCGATGTGATTGCCAGGTACTCGTCGGGCTCGAAAGAAGCGAAACCCAAAATCTTGTTGTATATTCAAGATTTACATGATGGTGCACGCCTGATAGCCGGAGAAGCTCTTGCCGGCGCTTGAGCCGGCGGCCGCTGGCTTTGCGAAGGTGGCATTCTCGTCCGCCTCGACATGGTCAACGACGAATGCCTGGGCCTGGAGCTCCCGAGCGAGGGAGCCACTGCCGTTCTTTCCCTGGCAACCGCGAGTGGATTTGTTGTGCTGAAGGACAGGCATGATGAGAGATTTGGTTAAGAATGAATAAGGAGGTTTGGTATGTTTGTTTGTTGGATGTTGATCTGAGACTTGATGTGATGAAGATTAAATCGAGGTAATGAAGGGAAGATAGAGGCCTTCTTATATGTTGTGAGAGCATATCTACTATCTGAAGCGAGATATTGTCGAAGCTGCATGGAAGTATTGTTCCCCGCGGACTGAGTTGAACTCTTTGTCAACTTAGTATTGTTCTGCAACTGGGCGGACGGCGAGAGCAATGGCGTTATACCCCGGACGGGCCAAG
>NW_006271971.1:1009179-1019232 GCF_000225605.1 Cordyceps militaris CM01
ATGTGCTCAAGAGCTGTCTATTGGTCCAGCGAGAGACACTAAGGTTCTACTTTGAACTAGACAATACCGCATACATCGAATACAAGCCACAGTGGGAGAGAGATTCTATGCACTTCATCGCTTAGTATTGTTCTTCGACTGGTGTGGGGCGGCCGGCAACAGCAAACAATACACCTGAGCGCTATGGCGAACTATGTCATTTTTTGGCGCTGGCACAAAGGTATCCAAGAATGGGTAGTCTTCGACTTAGATAGGTTGACAGGGTACCTATGTAGGTGATTGATTTAAGTGTTGTGCATTGTCTTTGCTCGTGAACCCACTCTTCGATTTGTTGGTGAAGTGTCACACAACAGCAAAAGTGGGATCCACACCTAACGTTAGCAGGCATGACATGAATTTGACCATGAAGCTGTCAATAGCCCCACCAGACCCACTAAGACTTTTTCTTTGTCTTGACAACTTCCCGTTGCTTTGGGAATCCATCGTCCGCATAACTGACAAACATTGCATTACGAGGAATTTCGAGCGCGAGACCCTGGAGATTGAGCGGGTTACGCAACCGCCATACTTCAGCATGCCGCACAAGCACAAGCGGAAACGAGGTGACGATGCCGAGTATGTCAGTTATCAAACGGTTACCGGCACTGTGCAACTAATATGGCTACAGTTTTAACTTACCACCATCGCAAAGGGCAATGCCACTCCCTGTCAATTCAAAGACGAGTGTATCGAATGGTATATCTCGGCAAGCAAAGAAACGCCGCCAGGCCAAATCCGACATGGACGCGCCTCGAGCCTTTCAACGACTGATGGCTTTCTCGTCTGGGAAAAAGTTTCACCCTGGCCTTGACGACGGCAAAAGTAAAAAGCCTACCGAGACAGAACCGAGACAACGAGGCGAAACACTACAAATAAAGCCTGGCGAAGATCTGAGAGCGTTTGCGGCACGCGTTGATGCTGCAATGCCGTTGGCAGGAGTATCAACAAAATCGGGCATTAAAGGAAGTAAGGATCTAGATGGCATCAAAACCAAAAGAACCCGAAAAGAGCGAAAAATGCATAAACTGTACGACCAGTGGCGAGAAGAGGAGCTGAAAATCCAAGAACAGAGGGAGGAAGAGAAAGAACTGGCGGCAGAACGGGAAATTGAGAACGATGGAGTTGACATTCTTTCTACTTCTGTTCTAGACGCTGAAGAAGGCTCAAACCGGAAGAAGAAGGGAAAGCATGGTAAGTATGCCCTCGAAGATGACCCCTGGGCCGAGTTGAAGAAGAAAAGAGGAGAGCTGAAACACGGCTTAAACGATGTGGCAGAGGCTCCTCCAGAGCTACACAAAAAGCAGTCAAGACTTCTTAAAGTAGTTGGAACAACTACGGTCAATGTTGGAAGTGTGCCTCAGGCTGCTGGCAGCCTGAGGCGGCGTGAACAGCTAGAAGAGGAAAGACAAGATGTGGTTGAGACATATCGACGGATTCGAGAGTATGAGCAAAGGAAGTTGGACTCTCAAAAAGTCGAGAGCCGAAATTAGTAGCCTAGCGGCTATAGCAGTTACGATATTTTATATCGTACTATCGAATATAGTTATCCTAAGAATCCTTTATTAGTTTTAACTTTATTTTATTAATTAAAAGCTAAGGTAATATAGTAATTAATATATATTACTTTCTAACTTTTACCTTAGCTAACTTAATAGTTACCTTACTTATATTTCTTTATAAGTTATTATAAAGTAAATATATTATTTAACTTTTAAAAAGATTATTTAAAGTACTTTTAGCTAGATTTAAACTAGTAATCTATATACTAACTTATATAGAACTTTTTAATATAAAACTATTATATTATAAAAATTAATAATTAATAATTAATAATTAATATAAAAGAATATATATTAAGATAATAACTATAAAGGAGTTAGGCTTAGGCTTACTCTAGACTAGGCTTAGCCTAAGGCTACTATAGGTATACCCTTAGTATACCCCCTTTATATACTAAAGTAGATAAATAGACTAGCTTTTCCTCCTTTTTTACTCTATAAAAGAGTTAATACTATTATAATACCTACCTATAAATACCTTAAGGCTAGTTTTTAATAATTAACTCTCTTCCTTATTAATACCCCTTTTATTTAGTTAAAAGAAAAAAGTTAATAAAATAAGAATAATAATAATAAAACTATAATTTAAATAATAATTACTAATAGCTAAGGTTTATTAGGTACTTTTAGTTTAGTTTATAACTATAATAAAATAGAATATATTTTTAAAAAAGGAGTTATAATAACTATAAAACCTTTTTAATACCTAGAATATAGCTAGCTAGACTCCTAAAGGCTAGACTATAATATTTAAAAATACTCTTTTTCTAGCTAATATACCTATAGTTTAATAAAAACCCTTACCTATAAAGAAGAAGTTTAATAATAATATAAAAGTATTTATAAACTAAAAATAGGTTATAGTATATAAGTTTAAAACTAATATAGACTTTATTAACTCTTTAAAGTCTTAGTTTATATATATTTAAGTAAACCTTAATATTATATTATAAATAAAAGTTATTATATATTTTAAAATAAATAGCTTTTAAAATAAAATAAACCTTTATATATTCTTTATATACTTTAAAATAATATTTAATAACCTTTATTAATAGTTTATAATAATAATAAACCTTAGTATAATCTTATAAAGTAATAAAAAGTCTTTTAACTATTATTATATATATTTTAAATAAAAGTTAGTTTTTATTAATAATTTTTTATAATTAAATAAAGTTAAGTTAAATAAACTCTATTTAATATTATCTTTTATAATAAAAGTATTTATAATTAACTATAATATCTTTTAAATAAATTATAATAATATAATCTAGATACTTTAAAAGGTAATAATAAACCTTAAATTATATAGAATTAAAAAGTAATATTAAAAAAGCTTACTATAGTGTCCTACTACCTAGCAGCCTGATTTCTTAGACAGGATTACTAAGTTATACCGGCAGCAATAGTTAATATATATAAGATAGCTAGGCTAGGATACTAACATTAGAGTATCCTATTATATCCCTTATCCTTTCTCTTTTTATAATAACTACTATAGATCCTATATAAATATTTAATAATATCTTATTTATATAGCTAGACTAGCTATTAATAACTCTTTATATAATACTATTATATAACTAGTTATAAGACTATTAGCTACTACTAGCTAGGTAACTTAAGGATATCTTTAAAGAAATACTAAGCCTAGTAATCTTAAGGACCTTTAATAATAATAATAATATACTATTAATACCTATAGAGTCTATAGGATATTAGTTTTAACTAGTAGTAAAGTTAGTATTCTTTATATACCTAAAGTACTTCCTACCTATATAGGACTTTCTTAATAGTATTAAATCCTTTAGCTTTAAGCACTTTTATATAGTATAAAAGGAGTATAAGAATAGAATACTATACTTCTATATAATTAGTAAATAGTTATAGAAGTATAATATTAAGAATACTAAGTTCTTTAATATTAGTTAATATTACCTTAATATTTAAAAAATAAAAAGCTATCTAACTATCTAGTAATACCTTAATAAGTATAGTATAAAGTATATTAATAGTAATATATAGGAGCCTAAGGCTTTCTAGTAAAAGGCTAAGTCTATAATATAGAAGAATATAGTAGCCTTTAAAGATAAGTCTAGCTTCTTTTTATACCTTAGTAGTAAGATACTATATAACCTAATTCTCTACTATAGGAATATCTAGGCTTATATAGATAATATATTCTAGCTACCTATACTAATCTATATACTACCTATTTTAATAGGTAAAGCCTAGGTCTTACTT
Source organism: Cordyceps militaris CM01 (assembly GCF_000225605.1). Classification (NCBI taxonomy): domain Eukaryota; kingdom Fungi; phylum Ascomycota; class Sordariomycetes; order Hypocreales; family Cordycipitaceae; genus Cordyceps; species Cordyceps militaris. The sequence continues at coordinate 1,013,025 of NW_006271971.1, forward strand.
AATAAGATTAAGAGCTAGTTATTAGAAAACCTTTATATATCCTTATACCTAGTATATTCTAAGTCTTTCTATATTTATAGTAAGATATAGCTCTATAAGACTATATAGGCCTATTAACTTAGTACTTACTACTATATAAATAGTTATTAGAATATATTACTATTTAATAGTAATAAGGACTATATTATTATTAATAATATCCTTTTTTTAAATAAGGATATATAGAAGTACTATAAATAGATATTTAAGTATTAGAATAACTTCTTTATAATAGATAAGTATATAAAGAAGACTAATTTTACTACTTAGGGTAAGCCTTATATATATCTATCTAATAAAGACCCTTATAACTATATAGGTATTAACTATAAGTAGATAGATAGTAACTATATATTTATAAACCTATAGGTACTACTATATATAGAAAAGGTATAAAAGGATAATATAGATTAGCTAGAGCTAGATTAGTTAGAGCTAGATAAGATAGATAATAATATTAGCTTCTAGTTAACTATTAGGATACTTCTCCCTTTAAAATATAGTAGTATAAAGCCTATAAACTTTAAGTATAGGTAATAACTATAACTCCTATAACTCCTAAGGCTTAATCTCCTCCTTCTCTATAGAACCCTCTACTAGCTATTTAATAGGTAAAGGTGTTTAACCCTTCCCTATCTTAATACCCTATATAGTATCCTATAGTAGATATAGTACTTTTACTTTTATAAATATATATATCTTATATTTAAATAAGAATATAGGGATATAGAAAATAACTATAAATATATAATCTAAATATATATTATCCTTACTATACTTATAGATACTACTAGATAACTTACTAAAATAAGATACCTTCTAACTAAAGGCTATAAAAGTAGAAACCTTTTTAAAGTATAGCTTCTATAATATATTAAAGGTATATATCTAGTTAAGTAGTATCTAACTCTTTATAATAGACTAATAGAATAAAGGCTATATATTATTAAGATTAAAGATATTAAACTTAGCTACTACTAAGGCACTTATAATTATAAAAGTATTACTAATTAGACTAAATTATATAGGGATAATAGGCTTTAGGTTTACTATAGTTACTATAAAGGTAACTAGTATAAATATACCTAACTTCTAAATAGTAAATAAGTTTATTATAAGACTCTTTAGCTTTAAATAAAGAATCTATATAGTATAGGTATATAAGATATATATATTAAACTCTAACTTAAGTACCTATATAAATACCTTAGTAATACCTATAGTATAGGCCTTAAGGTAATATATCTCTATCCCTAAGAGTAATAGTCCTATATTATTATACTTAGTATATATATAATATAAGTTAGACTTAGGATAATATATAAAATGCCTCTTTAGTTATATAGCCTATACTATACCTACTATAAAACGGTTATAGCCTTACCTAGGAGTAAGTAAATAGTAGTAGCTATTATAGTACCTATAAAGTATATTAGCTAGTAGTAATAGTAGTAATAGCTACTAGTAAAGTAAATAGTAGGTATATATAAGGTGTATTTAGATTAAGGGTATTAAGAGTAATAGGAGTAAAGGTAGTAGTAGTAAGTACTAGAATATTAGTATAGTTAATAGTAATATATTATATAGAATATATCCTAATAACTATAGGAGAAAAAGGCTACTACTACCCCCTTTTATTATCTTAGGAAAAGAGAAATTAGGCTACTAGGTAGTAGGATATTATAGTAAGCTTTTTTAATATTATAAATAGGGTCCTATACCCTAGCTAAAATAAAAAGCTAGTACTACCTCTACTATGTCTATAATAACGCCTATTACCTATAGGGGCCCTACTATACTTAGGCTAGGCTGCCTATATAATAGGGGACCCTACACACACGCTTTATACACCTTACCATAACACCCCTATTCCCAAACACCAGGACACCAGAAAACCATGGCTATAATATTATAGTACCTAGCTACCCTCTTAATACCTAGCTACTAGGCTATTAAGTATTATAACTTAGATTATAGCTACTTTTTATACTACTAGTTTAGTAGCTATTATTACTATTATTATAATAACTTATACTATTCTTATTTATACTATTATTACTTTTATTCCTATTTATACTTATATTATTACTATTCTTTTTCTTATTATTACTCTTCTATACCTAATAATTACTTAATATTACCTATTTAAATATACCCTTCTCTTTCTTTATTACTACCTTATAACTTAACTAGTAATACTACTACCCTTACCTTCTTTAGTCTAATAGTTATTATTAAAGACTTTAATAATAGTAATAAAAAGCTTCTAGACTTTATATTATAAATATAGATATATTATATTATTTTTTCTTTTTTATTTTATTATTATATAGTTATATTTTTAAAATAATATAATACTAATATACCTTTAGTTTTATATTTTTATACTTTTTCTTTTTCTTTTTTTTTTATTATACCTAGCTAGTTTACTATAGCCTTAGTATAATACTAATATACCTATAGTTTATATTTTTAATATTATTTTTTCTTTTTATTAGTAACCTTTAATAGCCTAAGTTATATATACTAAGGGGCTTAATAAGGACCTAGTAAAGCTATAAGTATAGAGTTATACTCTTTTAAGAATAAAAGAATTACTACTTTCTATTATCTTATAAATCCCTTTTATTCTTAATATAATACCTTATTTTACTTATATAAAGTATTATACCTTAATATTATATTTATTATAATCTTAATTATTAGTTAATAAACTATATTTATTTAGTCTTTTATAAGTAAGCTATATATAGTCTATTATTATCTTAAATATTACCTTATTATTCTTTAAACCTAGTAAGTATAGTATTATCTTATAATACTTTTAAAGGTTTTTAGGTTAAGTCTTAGTATCTTATCTATTTAATAAATACCTCTTTTTTATAGCCTTATCCTAATAGGTAGTAAATATATAAAATTTCCTTAATAGTATATTCTTAAGTTAATTTTAAGCTTAGTTTATTTTTAACTAATACTAGCTTAAAGGCTTAATTATTTTATAATTAAGATAAAAAGGAATTATTTATAGCTTATTTAATAAGATTAATATAGAATATCTTATAAAGATTCTTTAATATATTAAAGGTTATTATTAGTAGTATTAAAACTATTATTATTATATATTTTATTTAAACCTAATTAAGTTTTTTATTTAATTATATTATTATAATATTATATAAAGAAAGCTATATTTTATTCTTTTTCTAGAAGTATTTTATTAAGTACTAAGAGTTATTTATAGCCTTTTTAACTTATTATTAAATATATATAATTATAGCCTAGGCTAGCTTTAAGCCCTTCTTAATATATTTAAAAAATACCTTTACCTTTTTTATAAAGGACTTAGAAGGTATTAATAGCTTTATTATAAGCTATATAGCTAGCTTATAATAGCTATATAATAAGAAGTTTAGATTAAAACTTATAATAAATAAGTCTTAGTTATTAAATATAAACTAGGTTATTAGTAACTAGGTAGGCTAGTTATATTAAGAGTATAGAATTAGTATATAAAGTATTACCTATATTTTTTAATTTACTTACTTTATCTTACTATTTATTTAAAGGTAAAAGGCTATTAATAAAAACTACTTAATACTAATTAGGTAATATAGTATTCTTTAGAACTTACTAAGCTAGTCTAATCCTTTATTACTTATAATTTAATTAAAGAATCTATAAAAATATTATTAATATAAAAAGAACTATATTATATAGTTCTTTATTATTATAAAGCTTATTATCTTAAGCTAGATATATTTTAATAGTTAATTAGTAATTACTATTAAGAAATATAACTAGCCTTCTTTTTAAGCTAATAAGTTTATTATAAAGTTAATTAAGATTTATTATTAATATTACTTTTTAATAGGAATTAGCTATAAGAGTTCTTAATATAGTTTTCTTAATTTATATACTTTAAAATATTTATAATTCTAAATATAGTATATAATATCTTAAGATATTCTAGACTAATAGTAATTCTATATAAATAATAAAAATATAGTATTTTTCTTTAAATATATTACTATAAGTAAGGAGTATACCTTCTTTATTAAGGTAGTTATTAGTAATTCTTAGCTTAGAATCTATAGGTAGTCTTTAAACTAAAGCCTTTAATAGGTAGAAATAGTATAGTTTATAACTTACTTATAGGTTTTAGCCTCTTTTAAGAAGGACTAAATACCTTAGTATATAGTTATTAGTTTAATAAGGTAGTTTAGGTTTATTACTATACTATTTTCCTATTATACTAAGAGCTTTAGGTTTAAGAATAGTAATAAGTGTGACGGACTGGCCCCAGAGGGGCTTCGGGGGCAACCAGCCCCGCGGCCATCAAGGGCGTAAGCCCTAACCCCCTTGACCGTAAGGCCAAAAGGATTCGTAACAACAATACTGACCTGTTGTTGTCTGGTTGCACCTATAAGGGGCCCCCTAGGGGCTCCGCGCCGGCCACTCTGGAAGGACCAGGGCGGGCTCCGTAGCCTAGCCCTTAACACTATATAGTTATTAGAACTATATATTTATACTCTTTAGTATATATAGTATTAGTTATTAGTATTATAATAGCCTTATTATTATTAATAAATAATACTAAAGTATATATATAATAATATAAGTTAAGACTATTTATAAATAAGATAGGCTTTTAAATATAAAACTAATAGCTTATAGTATAAGTAGTATATTTATTATTAATATTTATAATATATTTAAGTATTATTATTTAGTATAAGTATAGAAAATATATAATATAAAGGAAGTCTAGTTTATTATTAGACTAATACTCTTTATTATTAAAGTCTCCTTATAGGGTATAACTATAAATTATTTAATAGCCTTTTTTATACCCCCTAGGCTAATATTATTACTAGGTAATAGTAGTAAGGATAGTATAGTAATAGTAGTTAATATTATAGGTTATTATTATTATAATTAGAGGTTATTATAAAGTTATTTAAGGTTTAAAAGAGTATATTTTAAAAGTATAAAATAATAAAAAGGTTATAAAGTATAAAAAAATAAAGCTAGTTAATAAAAGGAATAAAGGATTTATCTATAAAAGGAAAGGCTAATTAGGTAAAGAAATATACCTTACTTTAAATATACTAATAATATAATATATATATAATATACTTTACTTAATAATAATAAGTTAATAATTTACTATTATTAAATAATAACTAATAGTACTAAGATACTAGAATATAATATAATTAGTTATAAATAGGTTAAAAATAGGGCTAGTAAGTATTAGCTACTTAGGTAGCTAGGCCTAGAGTAAGAGTAATTATAATATATAAACTACTTAAAAGAATTTTCTAAATATAAAAGCTATAGTAAAAAGTAAGTAAACTAAAGTTACTATAAAAATACTCTTTAGTAATATATATATAGGCTACTAAGTATAAGCCTTAGGTAATAGCTTAGTATAAATACTATATATATATTAATATATACTAGCTTAAGTAAATAGGGTATAATAGGCTTATATTAGCTTAGGTAAGTATAATATATATAATTAAGGTAATAAAAAGGGAAGGGGGGTATATAAAGGAGTTAGGCTTAGGCCTACTCTAAACTAGGCTTAGCCTAAGACTACTATAGGTATACCCTTAGTATACCCCCTTTATATACTAAAGTAAATAGATAGACTAGCTTTTCCTTTTCTCTTACTTTATAAGAGAGTTAATACTATTATAATACCTACCTATAAATACTCTAGGGCTAGTTCTTAATAATAGCTTAAGAACCTATTTACTAAAAATACTAAACTTTATTAAATACTATTAAGAATTATTATATAATAGTAAATTAGTATATAAAAAAAACTAGTTTTTACCTAAATAGCCTTAGGTTTATACCTAGTATAGTAAAGTACTAATATAAGGAATTTCTTATTATAGTTTTTTTAGTATTTATAAGTTTATTAAGGTATTAAAAGGATTATAAGGTTTAATTAAGGTAATTTAATAAATAAATAAATAAATAAATAATAAATAAATAAATAAATAAATAAATAAATAAATAAATAAATAAATAAATAAATAAATAAATAAATAAATAAATAAATAAATAAATAAATAAATAAATAAATAAATAAATAAATAAATAAATAAATAAATAAATAAATAAATAAATAAATAAATAAATAAATAAATAAATAAAT
>NW_006271971.1:1019332-1188333 GCF_000225605.1 Cordyceps militaris CM01
TAAATAAATAAATAAATAAATAAATAAATAAATAAATAAATAAATAAATAAATAAATAAATAAATAAATAAATAAATAAATAAATAAATAAATAAATAAATAAATAAATAAATAAATAAATAAATAAATAAATAAATAAATAAATAAATAAATAAATAAATAAATAAATAAATAAATAAATAAATAAATATTTAATATTATATTATTATTTTTATAATTTAATAATTTTATATTCTATAGTTATATATATATATTATATTAATTAGACTTTATATTAAATACCTAATAGTATTATAATAAGGGAATATTCTATTAAATACAAAATATGTCTAGTACCTTGTTAGAAAACAGCCCTTACGCGTGTAGGTACAGTGGGGGGACAAAAGTTTCGCGTCAATTCACCGCTATGGTGAGGAACACGGAACTTTTAGCAACCCACTGTAGGTACCTAGGTACCTAGGTATCTAGGCATCTGGCGGCTGCCCCATATTTACCTATGTCTTGAAGAAAATTTAGCGACCTTCGCGCTCTGGTTGCAAGTTCGACTCCTGTGAACAATCGATAAAGCGATAACTTTTTTTTACATCATCACTATCAATATGTCGTGCTTATTACTTTGCATCTGAAGCTATGGCGACGAACCCCGAAGGAATACTTGAGCGTATAATGCTTCTCACGGCTTGCGCAGGTGAACAAGGTATGCTGCCTATCTAGTCCCCATCGATTTCCTATGCAGAAATATCTACCAGGGAGATCGTCAGGTGGTTATATATGTGCTTCGATTTTAATAATTTCATTAGGCTTTGCAGTATGGGAGTTTCTGGCATCTATTCTTGTCCTACTCTCGCTGAGCGAGCAAGAGCCTTCTCAACATGAACTCTTGCAGTTATTGGGTAATCCACGGTCTGAAGCCTACCGCACTACCGCAGTCATCTGGAGGTGGGCGACCGAGAGGCAAGATGTCTCCGTTGGAGACAATCGAAGGTATAACGATGCTCCGTTGGGGGAGATACTCTCCTTGGCTCAAAACACACCTAGCGTTGGGCATTCGGCGAACACGCCACCCCCAGAAACAAGTACCCGAAAGGAAGACGAGATCCGGATATATGTTTCTGAAGACACCATGTGGGAATCATTAACTGGGCATGGAGTCGACCACAAACGCATTCCTCGATCAGAATGGACTCTCCTGCAAGGCATTGCCTCCACCATGACTAAAGGAATCTTGCAAGGGGATCTAGGCAGGCTAGTCGGTCAAGATAAGCGATCTGTCCCAAAGAGAACGAGCTGCCTGGTAGAGAAGGGATATATCACAAAGAGAACTACTCTTGTCCGCGGTACCAAAACAAGCAAACTCTGGCTCAAGTTCCTCGCGCCCTCCACGCCAGACGAGTCGAGCGAACGGAGCGAAGCAGATGCTGATATAACACTATCAAGGGGATTCTTGGTCGAGAGTTTGGATCCTGTGCCCTGGCATACGAAATGGACGAGCGATTCCATCGACTACAAAGTACTTGCCACTACAATCATGGCAACCTGCAAAGAGTGGAATGTTATGCGCCTCCAAGATCTGAAGTCAAAGCTTGGAGTATTGGGAATGATATGGCAGATGAAAGTCGTCTCTAAAATATGCAGGTTTCTCAATGCTCGAGGCACCATTCAATACGTCGCCGCGAAGCTCAATAACCGCGTATTCAAAGACTGTATTCGATTTCGCCGGGAAATGAACGCGAGAGACTGGTCAGTTTTTCTGGCCACTGGCAAAAGGACTACAAAAACAACGAGGAATCCGGCACAGGAAAATGTGGAAGATGAAACCAGTATGATTGGTGTGCTGAAGAACGACCAAGGCTATGGACCATCGCACTGCCCCTCATGGTGTATTTACACTCCAATAACTGCTCTTGTTGCAATCTGTATCCAAAAAGCAGGGTACAATGGCTTGACGAATCCACAACTATGCGCAATGACGATTGGGCCTAGTTTCACTCGCTATCTGGCTGGCTTGACAGCTTCGATATCGACAGGCAACATACAACCAAGCAATGTAATTCATCTTGCTGTGAAGAGTGAGCGCGGCCGGCCTGGTAAGTCTTCTTCATTGTACTGGTACTCTCTGAAAAACTCAGGAATGCATCGGCATCATGATTATCGGAAGTCAATCTACCAATTACAGCCAGACTTGAAAGCGAACCGAGGCCGCTTGTCCGAACCCTACAACTTCATGTGTCTGGCCAATCGGAGTAGCCCTGGTGATCGGGCACCAACACTATCAGATCTGTGCCAGAGCGGCCTGTCTCACCAAAAAAGAAGAGGCCGCCCAAGGAAGATCAGACCGGAACAACTGAACAGCCCTCGGCATTCACTTTCCCCAGAACTGCCGACACTGGCACAAAACTCAACACCAAGAGAAGCTTGTAGGGCTACTGCTCAACCTGTGCTCCTACAGAGTAGTGAAGACGTTGACCTCGGAGTTGAGAGTTTTGAAACACAACTCCACGAAGAGACATCCGAATTAGGGACTCCGGCTGAAATGGCAGACGAGAAAGCACCTCAGCCAACATTACGCGCTCGTGGTCGTCCGAAAACTCGCAATGTTGGCCAAATTGGGCGAAAGCCGCCTAATTTGAAGACCAAATCGGCCAGCAATCGCCAATTTAAGTGTGAAAAGTGCTGCGGTACTTGGAAAAATGACGTGGGACTAAAGTATCACCTTGAAAAATCGCAAACATCTTGCAATCCCTCCTTTAAGCCTCAGCTCATGCCAGCACCGAAGAACGCCGATCTTGCCGGAAACAAGTTTCATGCATTTCATCCAAAGAGGCATACTAGAAAAGGCACCACTGATTGTCCAAGTCAACTGCCTGCCGATGGTAGAAGCGTCCGCGTTAAGTCTGTTGGCGAAGCTTCTCTAGTTAGAAGAGGGGAAGGGGGGCTTGGTCTTGCTACCTCATCAGCGGAGAAGAGGCAGCCACGTCAGGCTGAGGATCAAGATGTCATCGAGGACGTGTCTTTCCTGTCTGGGCAAGCAAAACTTTTGACGGCCATCTCGGCCGCCCCCCCGCGGCAGGTTAACCCCTTTACAAAACCTTTGGCACGACAGTCGACTTTATATCGTCATTTAAATGTGATGCTAGAAGACTCCGAAGCTTCAAATGGTTTACCAGAATTACAAGAGGTCATCTTTGAGGTACCCGAGGCCCGTCCGCCCTCTCTTGCCTTGGCTCCGCAAGATACTGCTTCCTCTACCGCGAGTGCCAAAGAAACGCTAGAGACACGGCGCATTAAGAACCCAGTCCGACATAAACTGATGGGAACCATAACCGATCTGTTACACCAGTACAGCGGAGCGCTTCCAACGGGCCAGTCACTGGAGATTCTTGTATGTGAACAATGGAAGTTACGGCACTGTGAGGAAGACGCCCCCAGCGGCCCAAGGATCAAGTCCGTGATGCTGCAAATGATCCGAGAAAGAATGATCGTCGACCAGTGGCACGCTTTCAGGGCACCTGATGGCAGAATAGGAAAATGTCAAATCATCACGATCCCATCGGTTCTAGCATTCGCCCCAGAAACGAGGACTCTCGTTGAAAGCATCCGGCAGCTCTACCCAGCAAATATTCTCCCGCACCAAATACCCGGATCTCCCCTTACACCCGAAGATGCAGAAAACCCCAAAGGGGGAGAAGAAGCAACAGATATCGTGAAAGCGCACCCCAACCATGGCAAGGTTGGTGGGCGGGGTAGAAGGTCCCTTGCAGCTGGCGTTGCGATCCTGAGCGCTCCTGTATATGCAGCGCAGATAGCGACAAAGCGGACCGCCGACTCTGACGATTTCTCGAGCTCTCCCGGAAAACGGAGGCGTGTAGCTGAGGACTCAACTTCTGCTGGGGATGAGCAGAACAACCCGCAATTCTGGCCGGCGGCTAACATCCCGCTCCCTTCACATGACATGCAACAGTCTTCTTTATCAGCTTGTACTGGCGTCAGTCTGGACATCTTCTTCGATGATGTCACCCAAAACGGCCACGGAAGTACTGGGATAAAGACGCCAGTATGTAGTAACAATAGCGAGACACGTCGTTTCGAACGTCTTGCTCAATCAATGCAACGAAAAAGCTGGATTGCCGGGTCTAACTGGTTTTCATGGGCGTCTTATCACCATGCGCTATCCCAAGCTCCTGGAACTACTTTCAACGATCACTCACGGTTCGATTATTTTGTTGGAAAACTCAAATGGTGTCTTAATATTGAGACGCAGGATGAGTATAGTGCTCAAGTACCTATCCAGGCGCACAAAGTGTTCATCAACTTCCTCGGTGGTGATATGGGAAACCATATTCGCATCCCGAGACTACAATGGCATAAGCCAGACAAGCAACGGACCATAACACCTGAAGTTGTCATCAGAGCAGACGGTGACGCATTGGCTTTCTCTTCCGCCTCGGCAGATGAAGAACCGGAGCCGCCCTCGACTCCTCTGCGAATACCTTCGTTCTCCCACTCTGTTGCTGCTCATCAAACGACGCCAACACCGATCAAGCGCGCGACGCTGGCTTCGCGGAACCTGACTAGTCTGGCGCTCGATACGGGCGATCAGAGGCTAGTCTCAGAACAACGAGCGGACGTTGACAGTAATGAGCTTGTGGCAGCATTCGTGGTCATTCGCAGTTTGCTCGGTGGCATAGACAAACTCATCGATTGGGGTCTGCTCGGTCACTTATTCCCGACACTTGGACTGCAGTTTCTGCGACGCTTTTGGGCTAGAATCCGCAAAGAGAAGGCACCGCTCCTATCGAAGGCGACGCAGGATTTTCAAGAGAGTTTCATGGCTGCAATTCTGGTCGACGAGATGGCCATTCCAGATTATGAGCGACCGTTGGATTATGACTGGAGGAGCCTCATTCAGTGGGCGATGAGACACCCCAATCAGGAGCAGCTACAGCTTCCCAGTTCGAGAGAACAGTTCCACCGCGAGTTTAAGCTTGAAGATGGCAGCGGCAACAGCGAAGATTGGAAGGAGAAATTCTTCCATCCACAATCATCGGTTTATTCTCGTTTCGAGGCCGCTACACTTGAATCTGGGTCACTGGCCGTCGCCGAAGTCATACAAATGTACAAGCAACACCCAGCACTTGGCACTGTTGATATTGCTCGATCCTGGATCCGCTCACTATGCTGTACCAGCGAAACCGAATACACACCCCAAGATGTCAAAGATAGATTTTCAATGCTCTCGAAAGATACACCGCAGCGGAACAATTCGGTGCTCAAGATGGCTATCGACCAGCTAACAAGGGAGAAAGTCATATGCAAAAGCAAACGAACGCCGTTTAGCGGACGGCCGTATAGGCTGAATGAAGGCTATATTTCTGTTCTCGCAAAGGTATCGCATCGACCAAAGTACTTGGATGCAATCGCTTTTAAAAGGGACCTGGACAAAGCTTTTCGAAGCAGCAGCGCCATGAAAGTGCCCTATACGTTGTCTGATGGTGCCATGATGGCACTAATGAATCTGATCGCTGGCGAACGAATTAAGATTACAACAGTGGCTGTCCCCAACATACCATTTGGCTTTGAACCAGGCAACTATGAAAGTCGAAAGTATCCGAAATCATACTATCACATGGACCTAGAGGTTCAGCCTACCCAAACATATCTATTCAACGACAACATCGATATACTTGAACTTGTTCGACGAGTTGGCCCGCCGAGAAAAGGCCGGGCGCGAGAAATTCCGCAGTGGATTGACTTCTTTGGCAAACTCGATGGGCAAAAATGGGCAGATATTTTGGGTGCCGTTTGCTTCGCGTTCAATACGAGAGGCGTAACCTCCGTCGCAGGTATATGTGATGCCATGGCACCGATACTTGACGTATTTGAAGCGCAAATTATCGTTTCTTGGGGTATTGAGACCGGGGTATTCGTTCGAGCGACGCAACACTCCGACATTATGCTTGGGGAATGGTGGTGGCTGGTGGTGGCTCAGCATCCATGGAGTTGAGCGCGTACTATATATTACTAGTGTCATGGTAGACGCCTATGGACGTGTGTGGTATAGCACAGAACTGGCACACAGATATTAGGCTAGACATTTACTAATAAAAAAAAAGCTCACTGTTGCTGATACTTACTACCCACAAGGCCGAGTGCATAGAATCAAGGAGAAATAAATGAACAATGAAGCAAGGACTGACCCTCATCCTCCAACCTAGAACACCCGAACGCCTAACTAACGATTTGAAACTACAATCCAAAAAGCACTTTGATGAGTAGCGCAAGGAGCAGGACGACTAACACTACAATGGCCCTATCAATCCAAAGCGGGACTGCTTCGTCGGTACTCTGGTGATTAGTTGCTGTAGCAGGTACGCTTTGTTGTTGTTGCTGTTGTCGTTGGGAAGGCGCTCCGGTCTGCAGAGCATCGTGGCTTGGTAATGTTTGGCGACGTCGCGCCGGCGGAGCGGCAGGAGGTTCCATCACAAGCGCAGAAACTTGAGGTGTGGTTTGCACAAACCCTTCGGCGAGTTCGAAGTCTTCCGACGGAGCTCCAGTAGCCTTGTCCCCTCCACTATCATCTTCAGGTTTCATCTCATCTTTCCAGACCATCTTCAGGTCCTGTGGAGCGGGGGCATCAGAGGCCTCGGCGTTGGCACCCTGACAGCGTTCTTCGCAGTCCTTGATGATTTCTGCATTCGATTTGGCGCAGACAGCACAAATCCACGCTCCAGAGTCCCTTGCTAGCCGCTGGCGCACGTCATCTGTAGTCTCTAACCCTCCCAGCTGGCCACGTGCCTCTGTCTCCATGAAGCTACGGAGTCTTGTTGAAGATGGAGCGTTAACATGACGATGACGCGTAAAAATGTCGGCAAATGTGGTCCAGATTGGTGTACTCACGCTACTAGTGCTGTGCGAACGCCCCATGCGGGTTGCCAAGTCTCTTCGTGATGGCCGCTGATGCTGAGACAAATTTCGCGGTTGGCTTCGAATCGCCCATTTGGCGTGGTGAAACGAAACATGGGAGGGCGGAGGGGATACGTCGGAGGTAGTGCAATACGGCCATGGTAGACACCTTCGCTGTAGACGGAATTTGGTGGTCCGCGCAGAGTAAAGTGCCATTCGAATAGGTCCGTTTCTAATGGATGAGCTGCGTAATCTCGGGACGGTGAGTTAGAGATCTCAGCTGCCTCACGTACTACGACACGTCGCATTAATATTAGAGCACCACGTAGGGAAAAGGCAGCGGATAGTCATAGCAGATGACCAGTAAAAGTAGAATAGAAGGAGGCCGGGACTGAGAAGGGTGCGACTGAAAGACAGCAGAGTGAAGTTCCGAAAACTCACATATCCGTTTCATCGTAGGAGAGCGAGTGCTCATAGCCGAGATCTTTGTGCTGGACATTGTCTCACCCCTCAGTAAAGTTGGCGGCAATGTATGGAATGTAGGAAGGACGAGAGTTGGTGTTGGAAGAATGCGCAAGAAAGGATGACAGACAGGGTCGAGGTGGCCGCGCATGTGATGAGCGGCGAGCCACCGTGTCTCGACTCTGGAGAGACTCGGAGGGGGGGGGGTGCTTTTGGGGAGCGACCTACCGCCAATACCCACTGTAACTAGATCCTAACTACTGTAACACCTAGGTACCTACCTACCTACCTACCTGGTAGGTTGGTAGTACCACTTTTTCCACACCAGTAACCACCAAAGCAAAATGGCTTAGTCATTCTGAATATGACTATTTTCGATGGACCCCAACTGTCATGACAGCTTCAGCTTCTACGACGACAGAGATTCGAGGCTCAGTCTCCCAGTATCGCACTCAATCGGTATACAAAGGTGTGTGGCCATCTGCGATTGCTTTAGAGACTTCCTCCTATGGTCTTGCTAATCCATATGACTGTAGGCGCCAACGTGACGCATCGCGCGAAATCCCACGTTCAGACGCTTTAATCTTCGTCATGGGCCCTCCTAAGCCTCCCGTGCCCCATGGGGCCCCGATATACCGCTTGACAGCCACCGCTCTTGGAGCTGGAATGTGGTTTTGGGTAAAGCAAACTCCGAACCCAATCGTGCCACTCATCCCGAAACCTTACTGATGGAAACCCCATTGTAGTTGATGTACAGAGCGAAGAAAGACGGTACGATTACCATTTCCCATGCCTAAGCATAAAAAGGGACATTGAAACTGGTTCGAACTCGAAACGAAGCTAATCCATCATCGTACAGGAGCGGTTTTGATGGGCTGGAAGCACCCCTGGGATCATTGACCGGCGCGGAGGAATTTGGTGCCACACCCGTGTATTTTTAAAGGCATCTCTTATTATCACACAAGCAAACGAACGAACGAACGAACATATGATACTGGCTGTGGAAACCCGTGACCGTACTAAACATGTGTTCACTTCCCGGACACTTCTCGAACTCAGCGCATCACAGTTTGCTAGGAGACTTTCGACAAGAAAAGATCACCCACTCTGCTCTCAGGCCCTAAATCGTAGGCGGTAAGGTCCCCGCGAATGATGCCGGAATTTCGGTGCTCACGCTTCGTCAACCGAATGGAATGTTTTCATATCTTTGCATCTTTGATACACGTTGCGGCAGGGCTTGGAGACCAGTCCTCGGACGAAACACCGCCGCAGAAGCCGAATCCCAGATTTTGCGCAGTGCGTGGTAACTAGTCAATCAGGCACTAGACAGATGAGGCAGAATGCGAGTGAGGCAGAATGCGAGTGAATTTACATCATCCGCACTTGCTCCCTTCCCTGGCAGAGACATGGCCACCAACCCTCTTCCGTTGTTAGTTTCACGCCGTTAGGTGTCAGAGCTGCCGTCGATTCTATTGTACGGCCCAAAGCACGTTCTCAAAAGTCCGAGTTACGTCCCGTAGAGTTGGCTATTTACAGTAAGACCAGCATACAGCCAGTCGGCTAATGGAGTATACCAGGTCGCAGCAAGGATTTTCCCTCTCCGTGACACTGGCTGGACTTGTAAATCTTTCATGTCAATTGCCGATATACGTCGAGGAGTGTAGCGAACCTTGCTTGCTAGCCATGTCACTTATGGACATACTGAATGAGCGCCGACAGGTTATGCATTGGCTTCTATAGGCCAGCACACAATACCACCCTCTTGATGTTGTACTATATATACCCTCAAGCCTGCTGGCCAAGCGAGGAAGGAAATACGTATTGAGACGAGTCTCGGCGAAAATGCAAGTAACGAAATGGGGTGTAATCTAGCCAGCGAGATTGTACATCTAACGTGTTCAATTGTATATATCTCAAGGCTCCGACGTCGACTCTTTCGAGATGATACAGCGCGCCACACTACAGAAAGATCACCCTCACTGCAGCATGCTTATACGCAATTCCTCCTGGATCTGTTTGTACTGCTTCCTCTGCTTTTCCTTCCCAGTAGCAGCAATGCTAGCTCGCCCGAGAAACTTGGCCAGTGGACTGGCAGCATATTTCTCGAATGTCCAAGCAACCCCCAGATACACGCATCCTAGTCCTACCAAAAATAATTTGTAGTCCCAGGGCATTTTCGTGAGTTCCATTAGCTTTTGAAGCCATCTAGAGGGCCCAAGTACCATGAGTAGTGTTACCAGGAGTGACAAAAACACTGTGACGATGAACGGCCCTTTGCCAATGTTAGCTTCTCTCGCATTGAGGCCTCATGGGCACTACGTACAGTTGCGAGCTGTGCTTTCTCTAAACGGAGGGCCTGCATTCAATATCACCCCGGAAAACACGTATTCGAAACAAGACGTCAGGAAAAGCGCTGTATTTTCCGAATTCTTGATGTCTGATTCATCATGGCCGACTAGCGGGGGGAGATACCAAGTTTGCTCCCGGACGGTGATGTATGCAATGGCTTGCACCGCAATGCCGATTGCCATCAGGCCAAGTAGTGGTGTCAGCACTTTTCGGGACACCAGGTCGGATATGGGGCGTTTTGCATGCAGTATCCGTGCCGGACCTGCCCAGCCCATGAAAATAGCAATAGGCAAAATCAGGAGCAAATCAATAAACAGGAATTGAAAGTCGCCGAGATTAGAAGCTTTTGCGTAGAGAAAGCTTACGGATGTGAACTGTATCGCTGAGTATAGGCTCATGTACTTGAAGCAGCTGAAGCTGGTGACGAGAGCAGCGCGACCCTCCCTATAGGATGTTAATCCAGTTTTGGTATCTTCAAATTCGAGCGGGCAACGTACCTAATCACTTCCAACACACAACGAATATCAAATACTCTGGATGTAAACGGAGCTGCAACTGATGCTTCTGCTTCTGACAAGGATATACCAACATCTGCCGCCTTCAAAGCTCCACAGTCATTTGCGCCATCACCACAGAACCCACAGGAATAGTCAATGCTTTGCAATTTTTCAACAAGTTCGTGTTTTTCATCTGGTGACATTCGAGCAAAGACGCTTCCGAGTACAAGCATCTAACAAGTCAGTATATGTGTTCTATCAGAGACGTCTCAGCAGTGAGCATACCCGACGAAGTACAATTGGGTGCGCATAATCCACGATCCACCGGAAAACATCCCCGCTGACGGCTAAGGAGTAATTTCGAAAGTTAGATATCTCATACGGGAGGGAGAGATCGGCTACGGGAACCATGGGCCGGGGCTGCACCGCGGGTTAGTCGTAAGATCGGAAATACGAAGATAGCCAGTGTGACAAACCAGCAAGGTTGAACTATCGAGTGAATGTGCACTGCCATCAATACTTTCCCACTGCAGTCTAGCAGTCGGGTCTTGAAAGTCCCCTTGAACCTGTCAGTATCGCTGACTAACATCTCGAACGTTTCAAAGCAACATACCTTCGACGAACCGGGGTACAAAGCAGTGCGCATGTTTCTCTAGCATGCCGCCCTCTCTCGCAACACTGATAGCTGTCAAAATGTTGTCGCCTGTTACCATCACTGCTCTGATGTTGGAATCGATTAGCTCTTTCAGCACAGGAGCTGAGCTGGGTTTCAGTTTGTTCTCGAAGATAATGAAACAAACGAAGCGCAGGCCACTCTCTACCTCTTCCCGAGTCATCTTCTGAACTTTAATCCAGCTTAGCTTTTTAATGTGACGCGTAGCACATCCAATGACACGGTAGCCCTTGTGCGTGTACTGCGACAGAAGCTCTTCATAATTACAAGGGACTTTCAATCATTCTTCAGCATGGATGTATCTGGGAAAGGGCGGAGCAAAAACTTACAGCTTTCTGGGTCACAGATCTCGCGCATTGCTTCCGGTGCGCCCTTCACGAAAATATCGCCACTCTTCTTACCAAATTGACGCACAACAACGCTGGCTCGTCGTAATTGTGAGAGAAATTCAAAAGATTTAAGGACTCCGAGTTCCAATTGACCCTGTTGATGTTAGATGTTGATGTTGGAAGTTTGTTGCGGCAGTGAAGAAGGAGGCATACATCTGGTGGCTTGGCTGTAGATGGTGTGAGGCCGCTCTCGTCGTCTTCACCGTCTCCAGTGGATTGTGTCCCTTCCTCAAACGACCAATTTGTAAATTCAAACATTTTCAGATCGAGTGGATCACCAACAAGCGCCTCGTCAACGGAGCGCAACGAATGGCATGTTGCCATGGTATACATAGCAGCCTGAAGCAGGCTAGGGCGCGATTCTGGTGCACTCATAGAACCGAAGGAGCTAGATTGTCTCAAGAGCTCGCTGAACGCCCCTGTTTCTTCTGCGACAACTCGTAAACCAAGAACGTCGAGACAGTCTTCCGTCAGAGTTCCCGTTTTGTCAAAGCACATGATATCAAGCTTTCCACCAACGTTGACTCGCTGAGGGCTGATACAGAAAATTTGTTTTCCCTTCAGCCGAGAGAGTGCAAAGTTTGTGCCAATGGTCAGCGTCGCTGGAAGGGCTGGTGGCACAACTATTGTTATTATATCGAGCGCTCTAACAACAATCAAATGCCATGCCATTCTCAAATGAATGAAATTGACGAAAGAGGCTATAAAGCCGACCAAGGCAATTCCCGCCATTACGCTGATGTACCGGAATGAGTCGCGGTAGAATTTGAAGCCGGATGGCTTTGGGAAAAGCATTGAGCGTACAAGTGCCCCTTTGGTAGTATTGAAACCTGTTCGGACAACGAGTGCGAGTGCGACAGCGTCACCGTCTAGGTCTTCTTGAGGTCGTCGTGCGCGTATAATCTTGGTCCCGCAATACAGAAAATGGCGCGCAGTCTCGGGTGAAACAGAAGACGCAGAAAGATTCATTTCATGCAAAGTCTGGTCGATAGCCGGTAGTTTCGAGACAGGCACGGATTCGCCTTTTTCCATCATTAGTTTGAGTTTAACATGACAGTGAGACTTGGCGTTACCTGTGAGCATGCTCTCATTGACAATGCAATCCCCACTAAGAAGCAAGCTGTCGCTAGGGAATTGGGATAAATTCGGATCGCTGAGTTCATACACATCACCGGGTACCAAATCACTCGATGTGACATATTTCCCTGGAGTACAAGTTAGCGACAAAAAAAGAGAACAAAACCTGTATAGTATCGGGTGCATTCCTACAAAATCCATTCCGCAGCACACGAACATCGCATTCGAAACGAGATATCTCTCTCAGTCTCCGCATAGTCTATGGCCAAGTTAGCGACGATACCAGCCAGTCAGCTTCAGATACCCAGCTTACTGCCCTGGTTTCCAGAAGTGTTGTCATTATGCTTCCAACTGACATGACAAAGATGCATGCAGCGTAGTAGTAATACGAGTCCATCGACCACAGTGCTAGACTAGCAATCTGGAAAATATAAAATGGATGTAGAACCTAAACCTGTCAACTCGAGCTCTGCACGCACGCAACTAAGTTGTAACCGGGCGACGCAGGTGCTTTCCGGGGCGAAGACTTACTTCATCAACTAAAAGCTGAGTGGCAGACTTCTGCTCAATGTCAATTAGATTGGGGCCAAAAATTTGCTCTCGCATCATCTTCTCATCGCTGTCTAGTCCCGCTCGTACAAGCCGAACGTCAGTCCAATCGGGATCCTTCCATCCAGAAGATAGGATAAACCTATCCTTTATTGGGTGATAAAAGAATCGAACATAGCGATACTCGAGTGTTCGCAGATCATCAAGTAGGGGGTCATTCTCATCGTCCAGGCCGTACGAAAGGAGCTTCTCAGATGCGCCAAATACTGAGGACACAGGACGTCCATAGTCTTGCGACTTGACATCGAGGATTGTAAGCTCACCCCATTGGTTCTCAATGATTACCCAGTCGCAGCTTTGAAGGGCCGTGGCTGTACCTAGAACAGCGACATACCAGCGAGGAATCCATCGCAGGACAAGAAAAGCGATGCCACCAGTCACAATGCACAGGAATATGTATGAGGCATAGCCCCAATAGCTTGTAGAGAATCCTGCAATTGCAATGGTGAGGTCTTCGTTAGTCATGTAGACTTTTTGGCTGGTTCGTCCGCATTGTCGAGCGCTCCCTCCAGTGGCAGTACTGTCCCTCCTAAGCAGGTGGGCGTGGACTGACAACCGCGAGTGCGTGGATGAGCGTCGCCGCAAGAGATAATCGTCATCGGAAATGATGTACTGATGGTCAGCCGAGTCTTCGTCATCAACGACTGCAAGGTCCACGTCGTCAATATCACTGCCTATGCTGTGGCTCCGACTGTATTGATCTAGATCGCTCTCCTGACCAGGTTCGTTCGAGTTTTCCGAGTATACATCTTCGTTGGGCACTTCTTCGTGGTACGTGA
The DNA here is from genome assembly GCF_000225605.1 of Cordyceps militaris CM01. Taxonomy (NCBI): domain Eukaryota; kingdom Fungi; phylum Ascomycota; class Sordariomycetes; order Hypocreales; family Cordycipitaceae; genus Cordyceps; species Cordyceps militaris. The sequence goes on from NW_006271971.1 coordinate 1,033,071, forward strand.
AGCTGGTTGTGGAATTCGCTCTGTGTCTGCGGTGCGAGAAGGCTGATACGCTCGTAGGTAAGCTTTCGGCAACTGGCCCGGAGTACAACTACAAAATGTAGCTCAGCGTGTGATTTTCAGCGAATAACCATGTGATAATACCTCTTCATGTGCCATTTCTACTTCCTCGAAAATGCTTGACATGCTCTGGTTCGAGTTGAGCCTGTACAATGTTGGTTGCGAGGGGCGTAAGTCCTCGCCTTGTCGTAGGTGGTCGCTCATGGTACTGGCTGACTATTGAAGCGCAATCTGTAAATGCGTCCGCCTTCGATAACACCAAGATGAATCATTCGGCTAATATCTCTTCCCGTCTGAGTTGGAGTGACGCAGTCACCGTATGTGTCATGCTCTAGACAATGTGTGAATTGGAAAGGCGAGACTTGAAAAGTTCTGGGCTCCTCGGTTTGCGACTAGGTACCTAGCTAGGTACTTAGGTATGTGGCCGGCCACGTGGGGCGGGGCATTGATTCAAGCGTGTAATAAACTCGGAAGAAGAGCGACCTCGTACATAGGTACCTAGGTAGAAAGATAGAAAGGATAAAGAAGGCAGTAGTTTTCTATTAAGACTGAAGCTTATTCTCTTTTCTTCCTATAGAAAATACCACTCGAATTTATAATAGTCTTAGAAGTCTATAATTTATTTATTTAATTAGAATTTATTAAATACTATTGGAATACTAATTAAGTTATTAAGCAATAGCCCTAAGGTATTTATATAGGTATTATAATAATATTAAGTTTCTTATAAAGCTATTCTATTACTTTTTTATAATATAAAAAAAGAGTATACTTATAATATACTTATAATAATCTTAAGTTAGGCTTAATTTAGAATATACTTAAGTATAACTTATTATTTATTATATATAATAATAATAATTCTTATATACTAATTAGGCTAAATAACCTATCTAGTACTTCTACTAATTATAAGGTAAGGAAAAACTAGAGTACCTAGGGGAAAACCTTATCTATATTTATAAGATCCTTTATAGTCTTATTTTAAAGTATATAAGGGTCTAGTAAGACCCCTCTTAATACTATATATTAGGTTTTTATCTATATCCTAGCCTATATCTAGCCTATACTACTTTAGCTAGCTAAGCCTATTAACTACTTCCCTTCCCTCTAGGTTTTTATCTATATTAAGGGGGCTATATCTAATCCTATATATCTCTAGACTAGTTAAGCCTATTATCCTCTTATTCTCTTAACTTCTTAGTTCTTTCCCCTTCCCTTTATTTTTATTTATATTAAGGGGAGCTATATTTAGCCTTATAAGTCTCTAAGCTAGTTAAGCTTAACTACTACTATAGCCTCCTAGCTTTTATAATACCTTTACCTTCCCTCTCCTTTAAGAGTCTTTAGCTCCTATCCCTACTTACTATCTTCTTTTACTTTTAATACCCTATACTTTATCTATATAGGTCTAAGGTATACCCTATAAAGGATATTATAGTAATACTTTTAGGGTTATTTTTAATTCTTACTATTATTAGCCTATACTATATAATAGGATTTAATAAATAAATAAATATATTTTCTTTATAACTATTAGCTCCTAATAAGGGCTAAGTAGTAATTTTAGCTATACTTTATTTAAATACTTATAGTTATTATTATTTTTTATTAGCTAGTATATAGCTAGTAAGTTATTATTTTAATTCTATTTATAGCTAGTAAGACTTTATATAAATAAGTAATTTAGAGCCTTATTAGCTACTAGTTAATAGTTAGTAAAGAATAAAAGGTATTCTTTCTTTTTTTCTTTTTTTTCTTTTTCTTCTTTTTTTATTATTAATATTATCTTCTTTATCTTTATTAGTATATCTTTTTCCTTCTTCTCTTCTACCTCTTCCTTCCTTTCTATATTCCTTTCTTTTATACTTATAGCCTTTCTTTACTAAATCCTACTATTCTTTATTAACTAACTCTATATAGCTACTTTATAATATCTTATCTATTAACTCCTATTTTTATACTTAACTAGGAAAGGGCTTTTAGTCCTTTTACTAGTCTTTCTAGTTCCCTAGTTATTAGTATTATAGCTTCTATTTACTCTTATATATACTCTTCCTTACTCCCTAAGCTCCTTATACTTACTAATATACCTTACTTAATAGTTAAGAACTTATAAAGTATTATATCTCCCTCTATATTAAAGCTTCTATATAAGTCTAGGTATATAGTTTTAGGATATTTTATAAGGAGTATTCTTAATTAGATTTATTTTACTATAGCTTATTAATCTATTACCTAGTTTTCTTAGTTTATTCTAAGTAGCCTAATTACTCTTATAAGTCCTTATTAGCCTTTACTTTACTCTTTACTCTTACTCTTCTCTCTCTTACTCCTTACTAACCTCTTATCCTCTTTCTAGTTTCTTTATAACTTTTAATATTATATTATTACCTTTAAGGTTCCCTTTTTTTCTCTTACTAGTCTTATAAAGGCTATAAAGACTATATTACTTACTTTATCCCCCTTAATCTAAAAACCTAAGAAGAAGAAGAGAAAAGTAGATAAGAGTCTAGAAAAGAAGCTAGTAAAAAGAATATATTACCTTACTCCTATAAGTATTAATCCTATATAGGTTCTTTATATAAATTATTTACCTTTTATAAATAAAGGGTAGTTAGTTTACTATAAGCTAAAAGGTAGGTCTTCTTACCTTATTTTCCTATTTAGAAGCTAACTAGTATAATTCTAAACTTAAACTCCTATCCTTAGTATATAAAGAAAAAGCTTTCCTATTTTTATATCTATATATTTATTACTAAGTCTATTATTACTATTTAATCTTAGCTAGTTACCTAATCTATTCTTAAGGCTTTAACTTAGCCCCTTAATATAACTAATAATTTCCTTAGTAGGAAGGATAAAGAGTATACCTAGCTATATAATATAGCTATTTATTAATACTATACTATAGGTAATATAATTAGGAAGTATACTTATAGTATAGCTATTCTTACTATACCCTTTAGCCTAGTTTTAGTATATAAGGTATACCTATCTTTAGGTATATTTATAGTTTAGAGTAAACTAGTAAGTATTTTTAAAGGACTTACTAGTAATATATATATAATATACTCTTTACTTATAGTTTTAATTAATTATCTTAAGCCTTAATATAATACTCCTATACTTCTTAATAGGTTTAATTCTACTACCTATAATAAGGTTATTAGTAGTAATAAGCTAAGGTTATCTAAGTTACCCTAGACTCCTCCTAATTATACTACTATTATAAGTCTATCCTTAGTATAATAGATCTTAAGGGAGAGGGCTAAGGAAGCCCCTATTAATAGAAAGGGAAAGGGCCTAGCTAAAGAGGGTATTAAGAATAAGAGAAAGGAGAAGGGGCCCCTTTTAAATAAAGGTAAGAAGCCTAAGAAGACTATTAAGAAGGTAGTTAAGAAGGATATTATTAAGAAAGAGGTTAAAGTAGTTAAGATAGTCCTAACTACCCCTACCCCTAGGTCTAATAAGAAGTGCTTTAGTTTTATTCCTTTTTAACTTTTAATAAATATTATTATATTAGTAGGTAAAAATTTATAAGAATCTCTAGTTAGATAATAGAATATTATACTCTAAACCTACCTTTACCTATATTATTATTAAGACTTAACTAAGACCTAGCCTAGCTTATTATTCTTTATTACTTATCTATACTTAAAGGTATTATAGCTATTACTATTTATAGAACTATATTATAATAGTTATTATATACTTTAGGTAGTTAAGAGCTAGGAGAATATTTCTCTAGTTCTAAAGGGGGGTTATATCTAGGCCTAGGCGTAATAGTAAATAGAAGAGGATAATATAGATAGGATCTTTAGGTCTTTCCTTATATTAGTATATTAGTAAAAAGAATCTAAGGACTTTCCTATTATAAAGGAAAGCTACTAGCTTAATCTTACTTATATAAAGCTATATAATTAGTAAACTAATATAGTATAAGGGGAATTATAAGGTATCCTTTTTCTTTCTATATTAAACCTATAGTAAGTAATAGGCTAGGTAAATCTATAGCTAACTAACTTACTTTTAGTAATATATATCTATATCCTCCTAGTAGTTATTCTATATAACCTAGAGCTACTTTCCTAGTTTTTTCTTATTACCTTCTATTATTTAGTTAGTATTTATTAAAAGCCTCTTTATAAGATATATAAAGGGTAGTCCTTATTAGTAGATCTTATAGTACTATACTATTAAGATTAGGATCTATAATATAACCTAGGTAGTTATATATTAAAGCTAAGCTACTACTCTATTCTCTTCCTATCTTATTAAGGTCTAAGCCTTATAGGTAGTAAGGTAAAGGTAAATAGGGGGGATATTAAGTTTAACCTTAATATAGTAGGTAGTTATAGCCTAGAAAGCTCCTACTACTATATAAAGGCATATTACCTAGAGGGTATTAAGGGTAGTAGCTAGGCCTACTAGTCTATCTCTTAAGGTATACTAGGTAATAAGGCTATAAGCTATAATTAGTTAGATAGTATAAAGGTAAAGTTCTTTTATATATCCTAGTTAGGGGCCCTAGGCTATCCTAATAGAAGCTTTTAGGGCCTATTAAGTAGAGAGAACCTTTACCTTAATTTTAGCTATATATACTATCTATACTAGTAATAGTATAAGCTAGACTCTTAAGAGTTAAATTACTACCTATAGTATAAGCTAGTAGTCCCTAAGCTAGAGGCTTCTTAGGACTATAGATTAATCCTATTAGAAGTAAAAAAGCTAGAATTTTAGAATAAAGAATATTAAGGTATAGGTTACTAACTACTTAGAATAGATAGTCTATACTTATTAGAGCTAGGCTATAACCTAGTCCTAGAACGCTATTATATTAAGAAGGTTTATATTATTAGTAAACCCTATAGTTATTATCCCTTAAACCTTTACTAGGGCCTAGTATAAAGATAATAAGAAAAGAATAAATAGAATTAGTAATAGGGAGGAGCCCTATAGGACTCTTTATTAAATCTAGAGGATATTTAATAGGGATCTATCTAAGTAGATCTATATTATCTTATCCTAAAGGTAGGTCTTTAGTAAGGAAAGGATAATAGGAGGGAATTTTAAATACTAGAGAGTAGCTATTACTACTAAGTAAACTATATTATTAAAGGCACTTATAATATTAAGTTAGAATATTAAGGTAAAGCTATCTTAGTACTAGGTAATTTAGATAAGTTTAACTATTAAGGTAATTACTATCTTTATTAACTATTATTATTAATTGCCTATCTAGCTATCTAGGAAGAGCTTATAAGATTCTACTACTCTAGCTACCTAGTTTATTATAATCTTTTTAAAGAGCTTTCCTATAGTATTTAAGAGGGTAATTAGTCTTTATCCTCTAGCTATCCTACTTTCTTATTCTATCTTACCTAGCTTCTATATAATAATTATTATCCCTACTTAATACCTTTTTAGAAAATATCCTATCTATATATAAGCTATATAGAGTATTATAAGGTAAAGGTATAGTAGTTCTCCTAATATCTTAAGGAACCTATAGGGAATCTTATTAGGGCCTAGGGCGTTTTATAATATATACCCTACTAGTATAGACCTTACCTAGTCTATAGTAATATCTTTTAATATTATACTTATATCCTAGTCTAGAGCCTTATTTACTAGTAGTTAAGGGTTATAGAAGCCTATTAGGGGGTTAGGGAAGAACTTTTTTACTAAGACCTTAACCTTTTCTTATCTTATCTTAGCTACTAGGAGGTCCCCTCTTTTTTTAAATAGTAAGACTATATTAAAGCCTATACCTTTAGTATACTTTTTTACTTATTAGTAATACCTCTAAAGCCTACCTAGTATCTAGGTAACTATATCTAGGTAAACTCTTTATGCTTAGTTCCTTACTTTCTAAACTATCCTATCCTAGGTAGTAGCTACCTAGTATACTCTCTTTTAGTCTTTTTCTATTCTAACCCTCTAAGCTTATCTATAGAGCTCTTAGGCCTTCTTTATTACTATTATAACTTTAGGTATCTACTAGGGGGCTGCCTAGCCTTATAGAAGTGCTTAGAGGGGGATATTTACTAATAAGATCCTTTTTAGAATCCTATCTAAGTTCTTAAATATAGTATTAATCTTTATTAGAATAGATAGCTAGTATAGCTTATTAGAATCTAGGGGAAACCTAATTATAGCCTTTACTTATATTAAGTCTATATCTATCTTATATTAGGATAGGTATATAGTTATAGGGGGAGGAATAAAGAAGCTAACCTTTACTAGCTAAAAATAGTAGTTAGACCCTACTAGGTCCTTTAGAGAATCTAGTATCTAGCCTTTAAGGTCTAGAGAGTATTAGACTAGGTTTAATATACTTAATCTCTTACTAAACTTTTCTCTTATAACTATTCCCTAAAGAGTAATTAGTATTATCCTAAGTTACTTTAAGGTAAATAAGGTTCCTTTTAATATTAGTAAGGTCCTTTTATAAATATCCTAAAAGGGGTAGTAGATATTAAAATCCCCTACTATAATATATATTAACTCCCTATTTAGAGGGAAAAGGAGCTATACTAGATCTATACTAGGTTTAGAGTAAATATTAAAGAAATAGACTAGTAAGTTAAAAAAGACAATATAGTAACTATCCTTCTTAAGGAAGACTATATAGTTCTTTATACTTATCCTTTTATATATATATATTACTATTCTCCTATTTCCCTAAAGGCATTAGTATAAAGCTAATACTAAGGTTAAGGGTAGTTTATTATTTAATATTTCCTATATAGTAATAATATCTAGCTTAGATTTATTATAAAGTACTAGCTATATTTAGGTACTACTTTTATTAATATTCTATAATAGTACTTTTATTAATAGTTATAATATTAGTATTCTTTATTACCCTAGTAGGCTTCTAGGTAGCTACTTATAGAGTCTTACTAGGTCCTATTAAAAGGTTAGGTATAATAGGTATAGTAGATATAGTAGCTAGAGTAGCTACTTATAGGTCTTTAGCTAGCTAGTTACTAGTTAGTTAGTCTACTACTATTAGTAATAACTTACTTTAAATACTTAGTTCTAATAAGGGGGGTATTATATTAATATCTATTTATAAAAAGTCTAAGGAGGAGCTTATAACTAAGGCTATATTAGCTCTTAATAAGAAAAGGGTTAGAATTATAAAAAAGGAGTTTACCTATACTCTCTTAGTAGAGTTATCTATACTCTAGGCTTAATTTATTAGTATAACCTATTAAAAGGGGGAGAGTAACTTACTTACTATTATATTTAGCCTATTAAGCTTAAAGGTAATATTAATTCTATTTAGTAAGCTAGGGGGTCTCCCTCTTAGCCTTTAGTAAGAAGTCTAGGGGGGGGGGCCCTCTTAGGACTAAGGGGGGGGCTTACTAGCCTAATAGGTTTAATAAGGCATTATTTACTAACTAGCTTACCTAGCCTACTAGGCCTTTCTTATTTAGTAAAAAGGCTTAGGGGGAGTATAGTAAGTACTAGATCTTCTATAACTAGGTAAAAACTATTAGTTACTAGTAGTATTCTATATTAGTAGCCCTCTAGTACTTTACCTAGACTAGATAGGCTTAGGCCTAGGCTAGATATTAACCTTTATAGTTTAAGCACCTTTCCTTACTTAGGTTAGCTACTACTAGGTAAGCCTCCCCTTCTAGGTAGGTACTACTAAAGTATTAGCTATACTTAGCCTTCTTATTATAGTAGTAAGTAATATATCCTATAGTATAATAGTTATAATATTAGTAGGGCTAAATAGACTTTAAAAAGGGTTTATAAATAAAGGCCTATACTTAGAAAAATACTTTAGTATTATAAAAGTAGTTAATAATACTTATTTTATAAACTCTAATAATAAAGGTAGTCTTTAATCTAGCTTTTAGATAGGCTTAGATAGCCTTAACTAATATAATATTTACTTTATTAGTAACTAAGAGCTTTATAGTAAGGTTAGAGGTATCTTATAAGATTTTTAAAATAAGTACTCTCTTAACTACTATAAAGTATTCTTACTAGGTAAGGTATACTTCCTTAGTATAAACTACCTTAACCTATTTATTATTCTTAGTATAATTCTTTACCTCTTTATAGAAGGAAAGGACTATATCTTTAAAGGGGAGTTAGTAGGTAGCTATAATAGTGTCTACCTTTAAGGCCCTATTAGCCTTAGTAATAAGCTCCTATAGGTAAAGAGATTAGATTTCTTCTAAGTAAAAGTAGTAGCTAACTAATAGCTTAGTATTATAGTAGGCTAGAACTAGCTTTACCTAGAGGCCTAGGGGCTTCTAGGCTATCTCTATATAGGAGGTAGGCTAAGAATTACTTACTAGGTATTCTTAAAAGGCCTTTACTATAATATATTAAATAGCCTTAAGGGGGATAAGCTCTATATTTATAATAGCTATCTTCTTCTATATAGTGTAGATAGAGTTTATAAGTTTTTATACCTTATTAAGACTCTTTTATAGTATTAAGAAGAGTATTTTTTTTAAGTCTTCTTTAAAGATTCTTAGTAGGAGCTAGGCTAGGTATATGCTATCTATATATAGGTATTACCCCTAAATAGGTTCTATAACTATATTTTTAATATTTCTACTTATAGTTACTATGCCTATAAGCTAGGTACTTTCTAGATTTATAGACTAACTAGTTATTAAGTTAACTTACTTACTAAACTTGTTTTTTATATTTTAGCCTATAGGTAGGTGTAGGGTAGGTTAGGCCTAGTATCTACTTGTAAAGATGAAATATTATATTTATTATATATAGTTTTTAAGTTTTTAAATTATTTTTTATTTATATTATATACTTAGTATATTATAGTAATATCCCTAGTAAGTATTATTAGAAATAGCCTTTTATACTTGCCTATGCTATAGTACTTATAGCTAGGCTAATTTCTGTATTTGCTGAAAGTACTGTTATTTTTTTTGGATACCTGGTAGTTAGACTATCTGTCTGGCTTGCTCCTCCTCCGCAGGTTAGGCATCACAGAAAACACCCTGGTCGCGTAGAAGAAGTATGTACCGAAGTACTAGCGAGGGCCAGCGCATGTGGGGCAGTCGGCCTAAGCAAGTACCTTTCATTCAGCAATAGGTACACTCCCGGCCCAAGTACCTAGGTACCAAACTACCGAACTCGCCTCTCAACAATCCCGGCCAGCCAAAAACATCCAAATTTTTCTGCTCGGAGCTCCCCCCACCCAAACCTCATCAGTCACTCTGTGGCAGCTTTTTCTGCATATTCATTACCACCCCTCTTCTCTCTTCCTTCCCTCTTTCTCAACGCCAACCATCATTTTCAACGGTCCCGCAGTCGCTTCCTCTTACTTCAGCTACTATGGCCGAACCAATCCCAGGCAAACGACCTGACCAAATGACGGCTCCGTGAGTCGTGATGCAGTGAAGCCATGTGTGCAAATGCTGACCAGCCCCACTTCAGTACGCCTCAGAACACTCCCGCGACAAACGCGCCCATCTCCTCTCGAGCCCAGCAGCCTGGCGTAGCAAGCATCATGGAGGGTTCGTTGCCGATGATTCATACTGGTCATCAAAACATCACTAATGGGGAATCACCACCTAGATGACATGGAACGCGCCGCCGCCGCATCCATCTTTGCCCAGAACCCCCAGCTCGTCCAGATGATTCAAGGCCGCCTCGGCTCTCTTATCGGCCGTTCATCTGGATACATCGAGTCTCTCCCACCTACAGTTCGCCGCAGAGTTTCAGGCCTCCGAGCTATCCAGAAAGATCACGCCAAGCTGGAGGCTGAATTTCAAGAAGAGGTCCTTCAGCTCGAGAAGAAGTACTTTGCCAAATTCACCCCGCTCTATGAGAAGCGCTCCTCCATCGTCAACGGCCAGATTGAACCTACCGAGGACGAGATCAAAGCTGGAGAGGATGAAAACTTCGAGGTTCAGCCCAAGGCCACCGAGGCTGATGAGGAGGGCATCAAACTCGACATTCCTGACAGCGTTGCCGGTATTCCTGAGTTCTGGCTTTCCGCCATGAAGAACCAGGTGACGTTTGCCGAGATCATTACAGACCGTGACGAGGCTGCTCTCAAGCACTTGACTGATATTCGAATGGAATATTTGCAGGAGCCAGGATTTAGACTGATCTTCGAATTTTCTACAAACGAATTCTTCTCCAACAAGACTCTCACGAAGACCTACTTTTACCAAAACGAGAGCGGATATGGTGGCGATTTTATCTACGATCATGCTGAGGGCGATAAGATCGAGTGGCTCCCAAGCAAGGACCTCACTGTCCGCATTGAAGCCAAGAAGCAGAGAAATAAGAGTAAGCCAGTGCTTGGACGCTTCGGAAATCGCATCCAGCTAATCTGAACACCTCCAGACACTAAGCAAACCCGGATCGTTAAGAAGACGGTACCCACTGAGTCCTTCTTCAACTTCTTTTCTCCGCCCAAACCCCCGAGCGACGAGGATGATGAAGAGGACGAGGACGCCGCAACCGAAATCGAGGAGCGCCTTGAACTGGACTATCACCTTGGAGAAGATATCAAGGAGAAGCTTATTCCTCGCGCCGTTGACTGGTTCACCGGCGAGGCTCTTCGCTATGAAGAAATCGATGATGGTGAATTAGAGGAGCCGGACTTTGATGATGAAGAGGACGAGGACGAGGACGAGGACGATCTCAGCGACGATCAGGATGAGGAGGAGGAGACGGACGATGACGTAAGTGAAGAGAACGAGGCTCATTCTCACCATTTCACCGCTAACGTGTTCAAGGACGAATCTGGAAAGCCCAAGCAAGAGGCCGCCGAGTGCAAGCAGAGCTAAGCGAGCAACTTTGGGTCTTGACTGCAGACCCTGTAGAAGTAGGAACGGCTATCTATTTTATGTGCGAGATTGAAGGCTCTTTCTTGGGGCACATATAGGCACCCTCAACTCTGGGAATAAAAGGAATTGCAACATACAATGGATACATGGCTGTCTATGTTGACTAGTGGGAACGACGAGAAAAGAACCTCGGCAGTTTGACATTATCTCTTCCAGTCGACAACTAACTAATGAAAATTATATGCTTCGTCCGTTCGCTACCATGAGTCCACAAACGATCAGGGCATAACTACGAAATGTGGGCATCGACGATGTGCACCTAGACTCAGGTACAACCTCCCGATCGCCAGAGGGGGGCTTCCGAAAGGGGACTAGTCTCTTTTCATTGTCTGCAGGTTTGTAGGTCGCATCGGAAAGCGGCGGCTCTGACTGATTTATGGCGGTTCCAGTAAAACTTGTAGTTTTACAAGGCAGAATAATAAGCCCCGCGTTGTTCTTGCTGCATTAGCACCTGAATTACTGGGCTTTAACAGGAAATGATGCAATACCATCAGTTGAGACGGGGCGGGTGGTGCTCATGCACATGGGGCCTTTTTGCTGCAACGTTTTCCTGCTTCGGCAAGGTGCCGTTTATTAACTAGGCAAGTCCGCACTTCGTACCAGGCCTGAAATCGGCGCAAGGGAAATAGCACCCGGACTGCTGGCCTTACCTAGGTACCTAGGTACATAAGTAGTAGTAGTAGTAGTAGTAGTATATTATATGCTAATTAGGCTATAAAGCCTATTTAGTACCTTTATAGTTATTAATCTATAAAGATATAGAAAAAAAAAAAACTTTTATATTATTATTTATATAATATAACTTATTATAATTTTTAGTATTTTTATATACTTTTATCTTAAAAAATATACTTAAAAATACTACTTTTAATAGAAAGTATTTTATTATTTAAGGTATTATTATAATATAATAAGATAATATAATTTAATTTTTAATATTAATTTTATTATTATTAATATAATAGATTATATTTTTATTAATATAAAATAAAATATATTATTATATTATAATAAATATAAAAAATAATTTTTAAAAAAAATTAAAAAATAAAAAATAATAAGAATATTTTTTATATTTATATTCTTTTTTTTAAAAAAAAATAGTATTAATATAGAAAGAGTTATAAATATATAAATAGTAAATACTTAAATAGTAAGTTCCCCTTTTAAAGAAAGCTTATATTATTTTACTTTTAAATATTAAAGTTATATTTTCTTACTATTTACTTAGGTATAACTTTTTTTCTATATTAATATTATTTTTTTTAAAAAAAGGAATATAAATATAAAAAATATAATATTTTTTATTTTTTAAAAAAAATTTAAAAAGTTTACTTTCTATATTTACTATAATATAATAATATATTCTACTTTATATTAATAAATATATAATTTATTATATTAATAATAATAAAATTAATATTAAAAACTAAATTATATTATTTTATTATATAATAATAATACCTTAAGTAGTAAAATACTTTTTATTAAAAATAATATTTTTAAATATATTTTTTAAAATAAAAATATATAAAGATATTAAGAATTATAATAAGTTATATTATATAAGTAATAATATAGGTTTTTTATTTTATTTTTTTATTTTTTCTTATATTCTTATAAATTAATAACTATAAAGGTATTAAATAGGCTTTATAGCCTAATTAGTATATAATATACTATTATTATTATTAGTATTATCTATTTAGGTAGGGATTTATATCCTTTCTTATAGTCTTTCTAGCCCTAAAAAACTATAAAGGTACTAGAAAGGAATAAAAGAGCCTAATTAGTATGCTTTAATAAATAACTACTTACTACCTAGGTAGGTAGGTATAGGCCTTTACCAGGATATAGAGAGCTGCTAGTAGGCTTTATTTATTTATTAATATACGCTAATTAGACTCTATAGTCCTTCTAGTACCTTAATAAATTTATAAGGGCTAGAAAAACTATAGTAAGGTAGTTAACTTAGCCGGCCCCTAGCCCTAGCCCTACCTACCTAGATAAAAACCATCCCTCCTATATATATTATAATTCCTATATCTAAAGTAATTCCTAGTCCCTTCTATTTTAAAGAAGCTAATAAGAATACTACTATTAGTAGAAGCTATCTTATTAACTAAACGCCGCTGTATATAGTGGATAACGTGACCTATTATCTCTTAGTGTTAATCTCCGCTGCCGTCAACGTAGCAGATTACGCCCCTACTAACGTAAGGTGGAATACGCTGCTATACGTAGCAGATACGGAAGGTGAACTCTCTAAATCCCTTTAAGAAACAAAAATATACTACAGCCTTTTGCTGTTGGCAGTATTTTTTTTTTATGCCTACATCCCGACTTCCAAAAAGTCGGTGTTGATGTAGGAAAAGAGTTGTGCTAGCGGGCTTTGAGTCAACTCAAAAGTCCAGGTAGTTAATCCGGAGTCAGTATCGGAGCATCCACCCCACATGCATCATTCTTTCACTGGGTCAAGAAGCAACTCATACATAAATAGGCTCAGCCTCCAATTTTGTATCAGAAAAAACCCTCATTGCAAAGTAGCTGCCACAATGACACCTCCGCTAGACATCGAAAGGGGCCAAGCCACCCAAACGCAGAGAAAATCTGTGTCTCACAGCTGGGATCAGAACCTCTCTGTCTCTCCCATCGCAACCTTTCAGTCACCCCCACCAAGCTGGGCAAGATCTCTGCCACAACGCGGTGCTCCGAAACAGCTCAAGCCGTTCAACACCCAGGACGTCAAGATTCTACTGTTGGAAAATGTCAATCAAGCCGGATGCGATATTCTTAAAGGCCAGGGGTATCAAGTTGAAACCGTCAAGTCCTCGCTGCCCGAGGATCAGCTGATTGAGAAAATTCGGTATGTCACCTTGCTCTGCAACCATGTTCTCACCCTCCGAAATAATTTTGTTAATTGCTATGGTAGTGATATCCAAGTCATCGGAATTCGCTCGAAGACGAAACTGTCGGAACGCGTTCTCCGCGAAGCTAAGAACCTCCTTGTTATTGGCTGCTTTTGTATCGGCACAAATCAAGTGGACCTCGAATTCGCCGCACGCAATGGCATTGCGGTCTTCAATTCTCCCTTTGCGAATTCTCGCAGTGTTGCAGAACTTGTTATAGGAGAGATCATCTCTCTCGCGCGACAGCTGGGCGATAGGTCTAATGAGATGCACCGTGGAACCTGGAATAAAGTCAGCTCTAAATGCTGGGAGATTCGTGGTAAAACTTTGGGTATGCAGCTGCGCCACCTAGTTACTGCGATGTTGCATCGCTAACGAAGCCCCAGGGATTGTTGGCTACGGCCACATCGGATCACAGCTTTCTGTCCTCGCAGAAGCGATGGGTATGACTGTTATTTACTATGACGTTGTTACTCTTATGGCACTTGGCACTGCCCGTCAAGTTCCAACGCTAGAAATTCTGCTCGAGGAAGCAGATTTCGTAACGCTCCATGTGCCTGACCTTCCAGAGACACGAGGCATGGTATCCGACAGTCAGCTAGGATGCATGAAAGATGGTTCATATCTGATCAATGCAAGTCGCGGCAGCGTTGTCGACATTCCGGCACTGGTCAGAGCTATGCGATCAGGAAAGGTTGCCGGCGCAGCTCTCGATGTCTACCCTGACGAACCTGCTGGTAACGGAGACTACTTCACCAATAATCTCAATCACTGGGCAGAAGATCTGCGAACTTTGAATAACATCATTCTGACTCCACATATCGGCGGCAGTACCGAAGAGGCCCAGCGAGCCATCGGGGTCGAAGGTATAAATTGTCGTTGTTTACTTGGAAGAATGTACGGCTAATGTTCGTATAGTCGCCGATGCCCTTGTCCGTTACATCAACCAGGGTATCACGCTTGGCAGTGTAAACATGCCTGAAGCCCAGCTGCGATCGCTTACTCTCGATGAGCCCAACCATGCTCGAGTAAGATATGAGCGCTCCCAATGCAATTCTGCAATCTCTGATCAAACGTTAGGTTATCTATATCCACCGCAATGTTCCAGGTGTCCTTCGTAGAGGTAAGTCGCAGCATATGCACACTAACACATTAGAGGTATATCTAACACTGTCATCAGTCAACGAAATCCTCGGAGATCACAACGTTGATAAGCAAATCAGCGACAGCCGTGGGGACGTGAGTAGCGCCTCTGTGCTTATATGCTAAGGACGAACTCTAATCATTATATCGTGCAGGTTGCTTATCTGATGGCGGATATCAGTAACGTTCAATACGAGCAAATCAAGGACATTACGGAAAGCCTTGAAGCCCTCAGTTGTGAGTACCAGCGGCAGCCTGCAATTTCACAAGCTAGAGTATACTGATTCTGGGATAGCTTGTATCATGACGCGGGTTCTCTATTAACGAGGCCAAATATAACGCGCAGGCAAAAGTTAAGACATATACTCAGTGGCATGTTTGAACTCAACTTTCACGACTTGCTATACCGTAGGAGTTTTTTATACAGCCCATCTCGGCAAAGCAAACCAAGGAGTTTCTTGGTGTACTGGGGCTCTCAACTAGAAAGTATCAACTAGGGAATATTATTCATGAACTTTTGTCATTCAGTACGTCCATCATCTAGCTCTGTTCATTGCTTTCTGGGACTGACCCTTGTTTTCAAGCCCGTGCTCGCTATTCTTAGCTTGTTACTCCCCTAATTTCGGTGACCTTTTAAAAAAATCAGTGGGGGGGGGGGGGGGGTTTTGTTGCCACGGTTGACTGACTGTTGTTACAGAGGACGAGGGGAGGGACTTGGGTCATAGCTCAGTGAGCAATTTTGTGCAAGCACACCGGCCTATTTAGTTAATGAAGCATTCAAAGCGTAGACAGATACAGATCCGTACCTTGGAGGTTCTAGTTAATAGGGGCCCGACGAACGTAGACACCATGAGCCCCTTTTTTCGATTGCGCCCAGGCAGTCACACTTCCCAGTCCCAGCACAGGGTGGAGCACCGTCGCTGTGCTGTGGGAGATTGGTACGCTGGAGCACTAACAGACACTGGTGCTGGCTGTAACACTATCGCGTTAGGACCTTAAGGTACTGGCGCTCTTAACCGCCCAGGTACCCGGGTAGGTACTAAATCAGTAACCAGGCACGGACCAGCTGAGGCATCAGGGGCTACTACTCGGTTCAGGGCCTCTGAGCACCGGTACCTACCTACCTAGGTAGGTACCTGGTAGGAGGTAGGTACTAAGGTAGGTAGTAACCAACGGTGACGCCCCTTGCTCCAGTGCTCCAGTGCTCCGTGACCGCCGCCGCGGTATGTCTGTCTGCTTGTATCGCTTCCTTTTCAGACCAGGTAACCTTTTGTTCCCGCCACAGCAACCCCTTGATCGTGAAGTGAGCCCGCAAATGGGTGCTTAGTTCCAGCGCTTCTTCTACTATTGGTTTTTTTGCCTTTCAGCACTACTTGGCAAGCTGTTGGCCTTGATTCGTCTGTTCCATTCCAACCTCCAGTGGTCTACGGAATCTACCAGACAGCGGCTTCCCAAGTCCAGTGTGAGCTGCAGCTGATGGTCACCTCATCATACCTGCAAACTTCTTCTGTTCTGTATTGGCGTCAACCTCTCCTCAACACGTCTAGTTACCGACGACCGACCGACCGACCGACCATCGTCGACTCCTTTTCCGATGGCGTCGACCTACGATGTCGGCACCAAAGCTTGGCAGCCCGACGCTGCTGAGGGCTGGGTCGCCTCCGAGCTCGTGAGCAAGACCGAGGACGGCTCAAAGGTCAAGCTCGAATTTAAATTGGAAAATGGCGAGGTTCGTCAACCCAATGGCTATGGTACGGTGCCGACGCTGATCTGAACAGACGAAAACCATCGAAGTTGCGGCCGAGGCACTGCAAACAGGCACGGACGCAGCCTTGCCTCCTTTGATGAACCCGACAATCCTTGAAGCCAGTGACGACCTGACAAATCTTTCGCATCTCAACGAACCTGCTGGTACGGCCCTGAATGGAGACACGCGCGTCATTGAATGATCGATCTAACCTAAGCTTTGCGAATAGTGTTACAGGCTATTCGGCTACGATATCTACAGAAGGAGATTTACACCTACAGCGGCATCGTTCTCATTGCAACCAATCCCTTCGCTCGTGTAGACTCGCTCTACGTTTCTGGTATGGTGCAGGTCTATGCCGGTCGCCACCGTGCAACTCAGGCGCCACATCTCTTCGCCATCGCCGAGGAGGCCTTCGCGTAAGCCAAATCGAGAACGTGGCTTCCGAGTAGATCTAATACTTTCCAGGGACATGGTTCGTGACAACAAGAATCAAACAGTCGTTGTATCTGGAGAATCCGGCGCCGGAAAGACTGTCAGTGCCAAGTACATCATGCGCTACTTTGCTACACGAGAGGCTCCAGATAACCCTGGTGCCCGTTCAAAACGCGGCACAGAAGCCATGAGTAAAACTGAGGAGCAAATCCTGGCAACGAATCCAATTATGGAAGCATTCGGTAACGCCAAGACAACTCGAAACGACAATTCCTCCCGATTTGGAAAATATATCGAGATCATGTTCGATGATAAGACGAATATTATCGGCGCGAAGATCCGAACATATCTTTTAGAACGTTCCCGCCTCGTCTTTCAGCCGTCAAAGGAGAGGAACTATCACATCTTCTATCAGCTTGTTGCTGGTGCCTCGGATCAAGAACGTCAAGAGCTGAATATTCTTAGCATCGACAAATTCAGCTATTTGAACCAGGGGGGCTGCCCTACAATTGACGGCGTTGACGATAAGGCTGAATTCGAGGCAACAAAAAAGAGTCTGCAGACCATCGGCGTTCCACTAGAGCAACAAGCCGATATATTTAGGCTTCTGGCTGGCTTACTTCACCTTGGAAATGTCAAGATCACGGCCTCCAGGAATGACAGTGTACTCGCTGCGACAGAGTCGTCTCTAGAGCTGGCTTGCAAAATCCTGGGCATCAATGCAACTGAGTTTGCCAAGTGGATCGTGAAAAAGCAGCTGATCACGCGAGGCGAGAAAATCACTTCCAACTTGTCCCAAGCTCAGGCCGTCGTTGTCCGCGACTCCGTGGCCAAGTTTATCTACTCCAGTTTATTTGACTGGCTAGTCAACATCATTAACCACAGCTTGGCTACTCCTGAGGTGCTCGACCGTGTCAAAAACTTCATCGGTGTCCTGGACATTTACGGCTTCGAGCATTTCGCAAAAAATTCTTTCGAACAGTTCTGTATCAACTATGCCAACGAAAAGCTTCAGCAGGAGTTCAACCAACATGTTTTCAAACTCGAGCAAGAAGAATATTTGAGGGAGCAGATAGATTGGACCTTCATTGATTTCTCCGACAATCAGCCCTGCATCGATTTGATCGAAGGCAAGATGGGCGTACTCTCACTTCTTGATGAAGAGTCTAGACTTCCAATGGGTAGCGACGAGAGTTTTGTCAGCAAGTTGTATCAGAACTTCAGTACCGACAAGCAACATCAATTCTTCAAGAAGCCCAGGTTCGGCAAGACCGCATTCACGGTTTGCCATTACGCTATCGATGTCACCTACGAATCCGAAGGGTTTATCGAAAAGAACCGTGATACTGTCCCAGATGAGCATATGGCCGTTCTCCGTTCTACCGGCAACGCCTTCCTGAGAGAAGTTCTAGATGCTGCTTCTGCTGTCCGTGAGAAAGACGTTGCTTCGGCCTCCTCAAACGCCGTGAAGCCAGCTGGTGGGCGCAAAATCGGAGTAGCTGTCAATCGAAAACCAACCCTTGGCGGTATCTTCCGATCTTCGTTGATCGAGCTCATGAACACGATCAACAACACAGATGTTCATTACATCAGATGCATCAAGCCAAATGAAGCCAAAGAAGCTTGGAAGTTTGAAGGTCCAATGGTTCTCAGCCAGCTCCGCGCCTGTGGTGTGTTGGAGACCGTCCGAATCAGTTGCGCGGGGTATCCTACACGGTGGACTTTCGAGGAATTTGCTCTGCGTTACTACATGCTGGTTCGCTCCAGCCAATGGACCGCTGAGATCCGTCAGATGGCCAATGCCATCTTGACGAAGGCCCTTGGTACTTCAACTGGCAAGGGGCTTGATAAGTACCAGCTGGGCTTGACCAAGATTTTCTTTCGTGCCGGTATGCTGGCGTTCCTCGAGGGCCTTCGCACCAACCGTTTGAACGAATGTGCCGTGATGATTCAGAAGAACCTAAAGGCAAAGTACTACCGACGCCGATTTTTGGAAGCCCGCGACGCTGTTATCCACACTCAAGCGGCTGCTAGGGCCTATATTGCAAGGCGGAAGGCCCGGGAACTCCGTACGATCAGGGCGGCCACCACCATCCAGCGAGTTTGGCGTGGGCAGAAGCAGCGAAAGTCGTTCCTGCGCATTAGGAACGACGTGGTTCTGTTTGAGTCCGTGGCCAAGGGCTTTCTCCGTCGCAAAGCAATTATGGAAGCCCGCGTCGGTAATGCTGCTCTCGTCATTCAGAGAGCTTGGAGGTCTCGTCTGCAGAAACGATCTTGGAGACAGTACCGTAAGAAAGTTGTCATGGTTCAGAATCTCTGGCGGGGCAGGTGTGCCCGCCGAGAGTACAAGAAAGTCAGGGAAGAGGCCCGAGACCTTAAGCAAATTTCATACAAGCTCGAAAACAAGGTAGTTGAACTCACCCAGTCGTTGGGTTCCATGAAAGAGAAGAACAAGGGCCTTATTTCGCAAGTTGAGAGCTATGAGGCACAGATCAAGTCGTGGAAGAATCGCCACAACGCTCTCGAGGCTCGAACAAAGGAGTTGCAAACCGAGGCTAATCAGGCTGGTATTGCCGTGGCTCGCCTCGAGGCCATGGAAGACGAGATGAAGAAACTCCAGCAGGCCTTTGACGAGTCCACCGCCAACATCAAACGGATGCAGGAAGAGGAACGCGAACTTCGTGAGTCGCTCCGCATAGCTAATTCGGAGCTGGAGTCCGCCAAACAAGTAAGCACTGAGAGGGATAAAGACAACTCTAGCCTGAAGCAAGAGCTAGAGTCTCTGCGAGACGCGTTGGAAGTCGCAAAGAGAAGTGTGCCTATCAATGGTGAACTGGCGAATGGTACTGCTCCGGCCCAGTCTGTGGCAACTGGCCTCATCAATCTGGTTTCTTCCAAGAAACCGAAGCGTCGCAGTGCCGGCACAGAGCCCCGTGATGTCGATCGCTTCAGCGGAGCTTACAACCCTCGCCCGGTATCAATGGCCGTTACTAGCACTGCTCACAGGCAAAACCTATCTGGAACGACATTTATTCCAGGTGTTGATAATATCGAGATGGAATTGGAGACCCTTCTTGCAGACGAGGATGGTTTGAACGAGGAAGTTACAATGGGCCTGATTCGCAACCTCAAGATCCCATCGCCAAACAGCAACCCACCGCCATCCGACAAGGAAGTACTCTTCCCGTCCTATTTAATCAACTTAGTTACCTCCGAGATGTGGAACAATGGCTTTGTGAAGGAATCCGAACGCTTCCTTGCCAACGTTATGCAATCTATCCAGCAAGAAGTTATGCAGCATGACGGCGACGATGCTATCAGCCCTGGCGCGTTCTGGCTTTCAAATGTCCACGAAATGCTGTCCTTCGTTTTCTTGGCCGAGGACTGGTATGAGACTCAGAAGACGGACAACTACGAATACGATCGCCTCCTGGAGATTGTTAAGCACGACCTTGAAAGCCTCGAGTTCAATATTTATCATACTTGGATGAAGGTCCTCAAGAAGAAGCTTCATAAGATGATCATTCCTGCGATCATTGAATCGCAGTCTCTGCCCGGCTTCATCACAAGCGAGAGTAATCGTTTCCTGGGAAAACTGCTGCAATCAAACTCTCAGCCCGCATATAGCATGGATAATCTCCTGAGCCTGCTCAATAGCGTCTTTCGCGCCATGAAGGCCTACTATCTGGAGGATTCCATCATTACGCAGACCGTCACGGAACTTTTGCGTCTCGTCGGTGTCACCGCGTTCAATGACTTGCTGATGAGGCGAAACTTCCTGTCCTGGAAGCGTGGTTTGCAGATCAACTACAATATCACTCGCATCGAAGAGTGGTGCAAGAGCCATGATATGCCGGAGGGCACTTTGCAGCTGGAGCATTTAATGGTAAGCGGATTTGATCGCTATGACGCTGTGTGTTCCTGTTCTAACATGTCACACAGCAAGCTACCAAGTTATTGCAGTTGAAGAAGGCAACGTTGAATGACATTGAAATCATTCAAGATATTTGTTGGATGTAAGTGGCCCGCCCCCTTACCGGGTTGGCAGCTACGGAATACTGACCAATCAATAGGCTATCGCCAAATCAGATTCAGAAGTTGCTGAATCAGTATTTGGTTGCTGACTACGAGCAGCCCATCAATGGCGAGATCATGAAGGCCGTTGCTTCTCGCGTTACTGAGAAGAGTGATGTCCTCCTCCTCCAGGCCGTCGACATGGACGACAGCGGGCCATACGAAATTGCGGAACCCCGTGCCATTACTGCCTTGGAAACTTATACGCCTTCCTGTAAGTAGATACGGGCGGGGCTGGTGATACGTATGTAAGCTGACATATTATTTTTAGGGCTACAAACACCGCGCTTGAAGCGCCTTGCTGAGATTGTGTCCGCACAAGCCATTGCCCAGCAGGAGAAGCTGGAGTACGGTGAAGGTGACGAGTTCAATCGCCCTGCGAGCATAGCCGAGGTTGATGAGCTGGATACCGGGGCGGAGCAATGAATACGACTATGTATTTCTTTTGGGGTGGCCGCGGCATGTCGATGCGATGTGCTGATGACAGTTGGTTTCGCATGTACCATTGGTGTTGATGTTGGGACTCGAATTTCGCCCCTAGAATGGCTAGATAAAAGTAGGGATGATGTAGGGATGAATCTCACGGCCAGTAATCTTTTGTCGCATACCAATATGGCAATCTGCGTGTAGTTTAATGTTGCAGTTGGCTGGATGGAAATTGCCCCAACCTACTTGCGATTTTGGGGTGGGGCTGGGAAAAATCTATGTGCGAGGTCAACATTTTTCTAAGGCGCAACAGGTTTCACCAGGACTTCACATACTACATCCACGATTTTTCTCTTCGGTTTGGGACGTATTCTTGTGTCTTTTTTTTTGGCTTGTTTGTTGGCTGAGTGGCCTTTCTTGTCGGTGAAAATGAGGCAATCTCCGAACATCATTATAACAGGCACCCCCGGTGTAGGGAAGACTACCCATTGCGATAGCCTGGCGGAAAGGTTGGGGCTACGACATGTTTCTGTGAATCAAGTCGTCAAAGATAGGGACTGCCATGATGGTTGGGATGATGACTATCAGAGCTGGATTGTCGACGAGGATAAGGTGAGCGTTGTTTATGGCAGGTGATGTGCCCGGTGTATGCTTATATTCGACTAGCTACTGGACGCAATCGAGGACGAGGCGAAGCAGGGCGGCTGTTTGATAGACTGGCATGCTTGCGACTTGTTCCCGAGGAGTTGGATTGATCTCGTCGTTGTGCTTCGGGTAGACTCTACCACTCTCTACGATCGACTCAAGGCAAGGTATGTTGGACTATATACGATGCTTGTGCGCGGGCTCTCTGACTTATTTACGTAGAAATTATGCCGAGGCTAAGCTTCAGGAAAATCTGGATTCGGAGATTATGGAGGTACTCTTGCAGGAGGCGAGGGATGCCTACGACGAGGAGATTGTCATCGAGCTCACCAGTAACACCTCTGATGAGATGGAGACGAACGTGGACCGAATTGAGGCATGGGTCAAGCAATGGATGGCGGATAATAATTAATTAGTCTACTTTCAAATTACGGTGTCTTCCATGCGATGGTGGCCTTGTTTTCACGTTGGTTGTGCTAGTCTTTGGTTAACTCCCTCCCGTTCGATTGGCTGCCTGCGAGGAGTGCCGCTGCTGGCCAAAACAACACAACGACAACCCCAGTAATGGTATTTGCAACCACACGCAGTTACCAGAAACCCCAAGAGTACTCAAGCACATCCAGTATACATGGCTGGGTTTGGATGGAAACCCACCCGAGCAACAAAATACACATTACAGGGTAGTGCTCGTCCACAACTCGCCACCCCATCCCATCGAGACCAAAATTGCGATCCGTTTTTGTGTTGTTACGATTTCGCCATGACTAGTGATGTAGCTGGCCAGCTGTGGGATAAAATGACATGGAACACAACGAGTACCTGGAAGCAGCAACCCGTGACAGTGTTGCGACGGCGCGTGAGCGTCGGTTGCCAGAGGTAGGTTTGGGCGACTGATAAATAACATCGACCCCATACAGTATTTCGCAGCATGTACAAACAAATAACAAGCCTACGGGAATGGTGAAACAGGCCAAGCGAGACAAGCCACACAGTGACAGGTGCGAAATGGTTAAATAAGTAGTGCATACAAAACATAATTATGGAGCCCAAGCAACAGAAACCCCAACGGTGATGGAAACGGTCGAAAGGTTTACGCAGCCCTGGCCCTTTCCCTTTCTCCCCGAGGGCGATCCAGGGAGCGAGGGTCGATGCCTCGGCGCCGCATCGCGCTCCTCTTTGCTCGCTCCATGTATTCCCTGTCCTCATCTTCATCAAAGCCACCAAACTCGTCGCCTGAAGCTCCGCGACCACTGTTTGTAAGGTCAGACTCAACAACAGGAGTCTTGTCCACGGGGAGTATAGGCTCCCCAGCATCGGCCTTGTTCCTAGACGCGTTGGCCGGCGTAGGTCCAATTTTCTTGAACTTGGCAACATAGAAGCCATCAACATTGTAAGTATGAGGATAGTAACGGCGAGTCAGCTTCAAGCTTGGGTCGAACGTCTTGCCCATATAACTTGTGAAGCCCTCCTTACCGAACGGCAACCCAGTATCGACAAGCCTAATGTTAGGTCTCCGAGAAAGAGCATAAGCCACAACCTGTTCGCTGCCGATCTGTTAGCGGAGTTATCGCAATGGCCTCCCCGACTGGTTGCTTACTTCTCCTCCACCGTGACACTGCAAGTTGAATAAACGACGTAACCGCCAGTGCCTGCGTGGTTGACTGAATCAATAGCCGACAGCAAAAGCTGCTTCTGGGTATGAGGTAGAGTCATGAAATCGCGCTCCGTTTTGTTTGTCTTAACAGACGGGTCTTTGGCAATCACGCCCGTGCCAGAGCACGGGGCATCCAGAAGGACCCTATCAAAGCCTCCCATGACACGAGGGAATTCTCTGGCATCATATGAACAGACAATGACATTTTTAGCACCCAAGCGATGAATATTACCAATCAAACCCTTTGCACGAGCCTTATTGGGATCATTGGCCACAATGACACCGGTGTTCTGTGACTCGTTAGCGACATCTGGATAGAACACATAGTAAGCGTCACCGTACCTTCATCATGGCGGCACAGTGCGTTGTTTTACCACCAGGGGCCGCAGCCATCTAGGAACAGGTCAGTACGACCAACAAGGTCCGAGTACTAAGTCAATCTCACATCGAGGACTCGTTCACCGCTTCAACGTCGTTAGAAAATATCATTGGTACGGATAATGGCATAAAACTTACGGCTGAGGTGAAAGTGCCATGACAGGAAGGAAAGATGAGGCGGCCTGGAGGATGTAGTGACCCGCCAGGTACTCAGGTGTTGCACCTAAAGGAATCGACGATTCAAAAACCTGCAATCCGACCTTGCTCCACTTCCCAACCGGCTCCAAAGTCACACCTCGGTTGATCAAAGCTTGTGCTAGGTCTCTGCGATGAGTGCGTAGGGTGTTTGTTCTGATAACTATTGGTCTCGGAGCCTCGTTAGCCTCGAAGAAGGCAAAGGCTTCCCTGGGGGTGAAAAGATTGTAAAGCTTTTCGGCAAGGAATGGAGAATAGTTGTAGTAAGCGCATATATCGTCCAGGAGCTGAGAGGTGTAGTCAGCGCGAGAGCGCCCTTCCTCTGCTAGCTTCGCGAAGTCTCCAAGAATTCTTATAATATCCGTAATTCTCTGGCGGAGGAGTTGGAGATCGGGAGCAAGAAGTGAATTTGACTTTCCTGGCTCATCCTCCTCTTCTTCCAAGGAGCCCAGAACCTTTGGCCTGTCACCATCCAAATTTGTCTGCAGCGCCGATTCCTGAACTTCGGCATCTGCCTCGGCGCGCTCTCTCTCCAATTGCAGATCGAGCTTATTCGAAAGTCCCTCAATGTTTGCGGCAGTCAAAGCCTCATCTTTGTCACTGTCGTCTTCATCGTCAGAAAATACGAATCGCTCTCTCTTCTTGGTAATCTCCTCGTCAGAGTCAACGACAGAGTCTCCGGAGCCGATGAAGCCATCACCGAATCTTTCATCCGCGTCGTGCGCAAATATATCATCGAGATCCTCCTGTACCGGAGAATCACCTCTAATATTGGGTTCGATTAGAGGCTTCTTGATCTTCGTGGCATTCGCAGCCTTCTTGGCAGTCCGGCGTCTTTTTGGCGTTGTGGTTTTGGCAGCGAGCTCATCCTCGTCAACAGGAATGCCGGCTTTTCTTTTCAAGCGCGCAAAGTGTTCTTCAGACAGGGGCTCTGGTGCACCCTGCTTTCTCTTCATGCGACGTCCTGGACCCATTTCGTTCTCGAGAAAATGATATTTGTTCTGGTACAGAATCGCGAAGACCAAGGGCAAGCAAGCTTTGGTAACTTTTTTCTCTTCTCTGTTATCGATAGTACTAGGCCGCCCCACTATCTCTTCTCATGATCAGGGCCCGTAGGTATGTAGGTACTTTTTACGGTGCCCATTCACACACTAATAATAAAATACTTCTAACTATTAGTTTATTAGCCTGGGTCACACTTACCACGGCTTAGCTCCTTCAATTCAAGCTAATAATGATGAAATTCAAAAAGTAACACGAATAGTTACCATAGACATACATGTGTGTGTCGCCAATACAGACAGCATCGGCGAATGCAAATGAGAATTACATTCATATATCTTCTAGCCACCACTGTTTCAGAAATATGCAGCAGTTTAGCCGGAAAAACCAGTGTTTTTTAATGCGTTGCCCATGCACCGTTTTTCAGCCTCCAGATGCTTGCTGCACGCGGAGATCGCTGACGAGTGTCTCGAGCTCATGCGTTCTATTCCCAATCGTTTTCGAGATACGGAGGAAGTCTTCGATAGAATTCACCAGATAGGGTGTCCCAGGCCAATCTTGACGTTTCCGCATCTGAGAGCGCCCCGATGCAGTCAAGTACAAATAGCCTAGCACAATAGCTAGATAACCAAGTGCAACGCTTATCTTGGACTTGCTGACAGAGTCCGCCTATGAAACGGTTAGCATGTGGGCTAGTAAGTTTTATCGGCATGAGAACTCACGTCGTTGACAAATGACATGTTACCCAACCAAAGAGCAGCAGCTGTATCTAGTGAGCGCCCACCTACAGAGGTTCGTGCTAGCGGACAGTGCTCAAGGACGTTGATCAGAATACCCAAGATCAAGAGCAGCTCGTCATATAACTTATTCTGAAATGTACCCTCTTGGACGGTACTTTGGATCTGAGCCAAGCCTTCCGATATCGAGGCCACCAGTTTTGACAGCAATGAGCTATCGTCGAACACAGATGCCCCAATTTCGCTGTTGGTTATGTTGATTGCCAATTTGAGTGTTGTATTATCCAAAATATCGTCCTGTAGCAACCATGTATTGAGAGTCGCCCGAAGGCAGCCTCTGATAGCGGTGGCATATCTTTCACTTTCCAAGCTTATCAGATTGGACTGGGCTTCCAGAGCCAGTATTATCAACACATAGTCGATATGTCGCGGAGGTCGCTCCGTCGAGTAGGCCTGTGCCATCGGCACAATCTCATGCTCTATGTCACCAGTGAGATGCTCGAGACACTGGATATCTGCGGAGCGACTGATGACTACAAGAAGTTGTAATGCAAGTGTGCGGGGTGTAAGCGATACCGGCTTTTGTCCGTGCCAAATGTCCATTTGCAGGATAGTCAGTTTCAGATCCTCAAGCGAAGATTTGGTGATTCGGGATATATTCAAATGCTTCTGCGCTGAAATCTCCAACACATCTCGGCGTTCTTGGAATAAACGATTCAAGAGTTGGCCGATGTTCTCAACTGTCAGCTGACGGAGTAAATGAGGAGCTGGGCTGAAGGACAAGAACGTAACAAGCGCGGCTGTGAGAGCAAATCCGCTTATGATGTCTGATTCGCTTCCGATGGCTTTAACAACATTGTCGCGGGCTGCGTGATCACGGAATTGGCCAGCAAAATCCTTACGCTGCAACTTGAATGCCAGCTCACAGAGAGCGCTGCGTCTGAGTGGCGAAGGGGCTACAGACGGTTTGCCGATCCGAGACAGTAAATCATCCATTTCGTCCGAGAACCGATTGTTGGCGCCAGCGCGACGAAGCTCATGAACACTTTGGATGCCAACCTTCGGACTGTCTATATCGTCTTCGAAGTCGTAGTCGGCAGCAGGTGGGCTCAAGGGGGCCGCAAAAGGGTCTTCTTCGCCCTGCGGCAAGACTCCTTCTCCATCGTCGAATACACCAGATTCGGGTTGGCTCTGGGAAGCACTCAGGAAGCTCCTTGAGCTACTATAAGTCAACTTTATTTTGTTGTTCTTGGTGGGTCCAGACCGCCGGTCAGGTGTCCTGGTCACCCCAGGTCGAATTTGGGGTGATGGGGGGTTGTTGGTCGAGTCCGTGAGAGAGTGTGTTACGCGCGCCTTCGAAATACCTGTGCTGACATCAGGAGATGACTTTGGGTTCGATTCCTGATCTGAGGCCGGGCTCTCGGCCCTTTGCGCGGCCAAGGTATCGATCAGACGCTGACGGCGTGGGACTCCTTTCATTGTCTGACGAATATCTGGCTCCGTTGACTTCGTGATTTTGGAAGAATTGCCCCCCCGCGTGGCTTGAATCGCCGCTGCTGGCAACAGCCCGACCTCCTTATCTTGCGTCTCTCGCTGCGTGTCCTTGGCAGGCAACGGGGTAGCTGATGCATACCTTCTCTTCGGCACGAGTACAGGGCCCGATGCAGCTCTGCTTTGAAGTCGCGAAGGTTGCGGTCGCTTCATATTGGACGCGCTGGAGAACGCAGAGGTATGCTTTCTTTTTTTCCCACTACCATGGTTCCTCCAGGAGCCAGCTTGTGACACCCCATTTGCCGGAGATGTTGGTGTGGTTTCGCGACTAGTTGGTATGTCGTATATATCATCATCGTTGGCATCCAAGGCCATCGGCAAAACACTTCGGGCAGGCTTCGCGGCCGACTGGGCTGGTTGCATCGTTATGGGTGTCTTGCGCCTACGCAACGTAGCAGCCTTCGGAACGATGTTTGTGGGCAATTCGAAGCCTCTGGGTCAAGTGGTCTTCTGTGTAGGAGGTTGACGGGGTTTTCGTGGATGTTAAAGCGAGAAGGTTGAGGAGCACTGCGTACTAGCGCATGGGGAAGGATGGTGCCATATCTATATGGAAGCGAAACTCGTCAATTTGCGATCTGGTTGAGGTGACTGAGTGGTGGGTGTCTCTGTTGCTCTATATCTCAGGAATTGCCGGAAACAGAATAGCACAGGTAGTTAGGTAGGTAGGTAGGTACTTGGTACCTAGGTAGGTACCTAGGTAGGTAGTTATGTGAGCACATATCCACCTCCACACAAACCTCATTACGTCAGCATCAGTGCCCGCAATTCTGGTTATAGGCGTAGCAGGGGCCGTTTCATGCTGGCTTCATTTGCTTGTCGGTTGTCAAATCGCAACGAAGCGTTGAGATGCCATCCCCGAAACAGAGAAAAGTCGCCATTGTGGGCAGCCGGTCTGTAGGTAAGAGAGCCCTGAGCCAAAGGAATCGAGCGAATGCATCTAATACCGGCTAGGCAAATCGTCACTAGCGGTTCAATACGTCGACGGTCATTTTGTAGACAGTTACTATCCAACAATCGAAAACACCTTTAGCAAAATAATTCGATACAAAGGCCAAGAGTTCTCAACTGAAATAGTCGATACGGCTGGACAAGTACGCTTCTACTACACCACATAACGCATTCGTCAACGCTAACACGAAATTCAGGATGAATACAGTATCTTAAATTCCAAGCACTTCATCGGTATTCATGGCTACATGCTAGTATACTCTGTCTCCTCTTTACCTTCGTTTGAGATGGTCCAAGTCATTAGAGAGAAGATCCTCAATCATCTGGTAAGCACTCAAAGTCATACTAAGCTTAAGAATTTGAGAATGTCGAGCCCTAACTCAAACTTACCGACTAGGGGACGGAATCGGTCCCCATTGTGATTGTAGGAAACAAGAGCGATCTACGACCTGAACAGAGGCAAGTCAGTGCCGACGATGGAAAGAGACTATCCGAAAAGCTGCAATGCGGCTGGACCGAAGCGAGCGCCCGATACAACGAAAACGTGGAACGTGCTTTTGAAGTCTTAATAGAGCAAATCGAGAAGTCACAGAATCCTGGAGAACCGCCGCAGAAGAGCAACTGTCTGATAATGTGAGGTCGTGTCCTGCTCAGATCTGCTCTACGAGTAATTTGTTTTGGGAAGGTCGCTATGGCATGCCTGTGTTATTTCACTATACGATCTTTTGTTTAGAATTTTGCCCCGCAGCATCCGCAGGGATACAGCTCCGGGAGAGAGAATCCCTTATCCTAAAATAATTGCTACATAGTGGTAGGTGGGGAGTGCATCTTAATTCAATATAATTTCGTCTATTCCGACCTCCGGCGAGATAGGTCATTGGAGCGATACCGTAGAACATCTGCGGCCCGAAGAATCGAGTCTGAACTCTGCCTCATTGAGTCAGAGGGGCAGGGCACAAAACCCCACCATGGAGGGGTACCACTTCTCTGCCACTTCGCTCTCGCAAACAACTATAGGACTTTACACGTGAGAAAGTGGAAGCGATACTGTCGAACACCTCTCAACATTTTCGAAATCATCTACTAGGCAAATATGCTCGACGTCAACGATTTCATTACGGAGCGCGGAGGAGATCCAGGCCGCATCAGAGAGTCGCAGCGTCGCCGTTTCGCCGACGAGGGAATAGTCGATCAAGTTATTGCTTTATTTGAGGATCACCGAAAGAGTCAGCACTTGGGCAGGTCTCCTTCGGATATAAAACTTGCTAACAGCT
This sequence comes from Cordyceps militaris CM01, assembly GCF_000225605.1. Lineage (NCBI taxonomy): Eukaryota > Fungi > Ascomycota > Sordariomycetes > Hypocreales > Cordycipitaceae > Cordyceps > Cordyceps militaris. Next base: position 1,063,108 of record NW_006271971.1, read on the forward strand.
AAATTTTTCAGCTCAGTACGGTGCCTCGCAAATCAGCAGCAAGATCAATGAGGTGCAAAAGCTGATTGGAGCCAAAAAGAAGGTACATTTGTCTGTAATGATTTGTTCCGTCGGCATTCCTGAAACACTAACCGGTTGCTCAATGAAGGCCAAAGAAGACGCGTCCGATCTGCTACAGCAGAAGATCGAGCTAGAAAAGGAAAAAAAGCTTACCGCCGAGTCTGCAGCGCAGAAGGAAAGGCTTCTCCGAGCAAAAATTTCGACCGTCGGAAACATTGTCGACGACAGCGTACCCGTGAGCAACAACGAGGTAATAATTATCACGCGAGCGGCGTAAAAGCAAGGCGACTGATTAATTCTGCACTCAGGACGACAATGCCGTGCAACGAACTTGGGCACCGGAAGGCGTTGCCATCGAGAAACGTAATGTGCTCTCTCACCATGAAGTGCTCCTTCGCCTTGATGGCTACGACCCAGATCGTGGCGTCAAGGTCGTCGGCCATCGCGGCTACTTCTTGCGACAGTGGGGTGTGTTCCTCAACCAAGCACTCATCAACTACGGACTTGAGTTTCTCTCCAAGCGGGGATACTGCCCTCTGCAGGCCCCCCAATTTATGCTGAAGGAATACATGGCCAAGACTGCTCAGCTGGACGATTTCGATGAGCAGCTCTACAAGGTTCTCGATGGAGACGAGGCAAACGACAAATATCTCATTGCCACCTCCGAACAGCCAATCTCGGCCTTCCACGCCGATGAATGGCTCATCGCCAAGGATTTACCTATCAAGTATATTGTTATTTCGACTATGATTATCTCGAACGATCCAGTAACAGTCTCTTTAGGTATGCCGGCTATAGTACCTGCTATAGGCGAGAGGCTGGCTCTCATGGGCGAGATGCGTGGGGCATCTATCGTGTCCACCAATTCGAAAAGGTACCGGCTCCTTGGATCAGAAGCATATGAATACTAGCTAAACAAGACACAGGTTGAGCAATTTGTCCTTACTGACCCGGAGAAATCCTGGGAAGCTTTTGAGGAGATGATTGGTGTTTCTGAGGAGTTCTACCAGTCCCTGGGACTTCCTTACCAGGTTATCGCCATCGTTTCCGGCGCGCTGAATAATGCTGCCGCCAAGAAATTTGACCTCGAAGCTTGGTTCCCCCACCAAGGCGAATACAAGGAACTGGTTTCTTGTTCAAACTGCACTGATTACCAGTCGCGCGCCTTGGATATCCGTTTTGGTGCCAAGACTCAAACAGACACCAAGAAGAAATATGTTCACTGCCTGAACTCCACACTGTGCGCCACGACACGAACGCTATGCTGTGTCCTGGAAAACTACCAGACCGAGGATGTAAGCCGAAGCTCTTTACGATACGGCTGCCCTCCTGCTGACTTGAACAGGGTATTCGCGTTCCAGAGCCGCTTCGCAAATATCTCCCCGGCACCCCGGAGTTCATCCCTTTCGCGCGTGAGCTACCCAAGGAAGCCGCTGGCATCCAGAAGACCCTGCCGCATCGAGCGAAGAAATAGAAAACTAGCTAGAAGGAGGCGTTGTATACTTGCCATCAGACAGCATAAAATATGTAGACTCGCCAGAGGTTTTTTTTTCACATGTGCATTTGTGCACGACAAATTTATAAAGTCACTAATAAGTGGCCCACACGAAGTTGGTGGCTCAGGGAAATCCAGATGCATAAAACTGAGCACCTGCAACACTTCACCTCCAGCGACTTACAGGGCAGCCGCATCACAAAAATCATCCCAGGCGACATCCTATATATTCTTGATATAGATGGGTACCCATTCAGAAGACCAGTTGAGGCATTTCGCTGTTCCTTGGGATCGAATCATTGCCCGCGTCAGGCAGAAACTCTGGCGATTAAACGGACATCGAAACGGCCAAAAGCAAGGCAACACTCCGGAGAAAGCGGATTCGAAGGTATCATATGGTACACTGCAATTTTTTTTCCCTTGCACCAACATTTGTTCTAGGAACAGCTTGGGAAATTCGCGCATGAAGAGCAAATGCCCTCCTGGCTACGTCATTATCTCCTGTCTCACCCTGACAATAGCAAAGACGGCAAGTATCGCCTACCACTACATGCAGTTCTCGCAGGATCTGACAAGTACAAAAAGGGATGGTAACTATGGTGTATGATCTTTTGAACGATAATAGCCAGACAAGATCAGCTTCCCTGGCTCATCCTTCCATCCACCGTACCACAAAACTGCGTTGTGAAGGTAGACACGCTGTATAAGCTTATAATGCTCAAGACATGACTTTAACAACTAGATCAGGCAGTTTCTGCGGCTATCGAAATATCCAGATGCTTATTTCTTATCTTATTCTGGCAACCGAGACCGGCCCGCGTGCTTTCCCCAATGGTGTACCCGACATCTTTCAACTGCAGGATCAAATAGAGGACGCTTGGGATAATGGCCACAACTCGAGAGGACGCAACGAAACGGGCGGTATCAAGGGCACGAGAAAATTTATTGGGACACAGGAGGTGCGTACATTCGACATCGCCTGTATGGGACCACAGCTCACGGTGACAAGGCCCAGGCGCTCTTCTCCAGTCTGAAGATCAAGTAAGACACGTATAAACAGTGGCCAATCTAAAATGGACTGACAAGCATCAGGTGTAGTGCTCGAAGATTTCAAGATTCAACCGAATGTTTGGCACTAGATCAAGTCGTCGACGACATTGACTGTTATTTTCAACATTCCCGCCCAAATCTAAACCAGGACGGTATCAAGGTCCAGAGGACCATGCTGCCTCCAATATATTTCCAGCGTCCAGGTCAGTTGCGTGCCGAATAATGCGCGAACTTATGCTCAAACTACACAGGCCATTCCTTAACCATTGTTGGCCTTGAAAAGACCGTACACAATGAACGATATTTGCTGGTCTTCGACCCTGGACGTCGCTATAACGACAGCACGCATTCATTCGATTCCCTTTCACACAGACAGAAGCAAGATACACTTGAATCGTATAGACTCCGACCCCAAAGTTTGCGCAGGCACAGCGAATTTGAACTACTGTAGTATGTGCCGCAGTAGAGACCGTGGTCGTTGCCATCTAACAGTTTCCAATGGCAGCCTCGATTCGGGCGCCACAGATTGATATGGGACATGGGTCGAACTCTCTTCAGGCGCCAGCTACATGCTCTTTGAAGTACTCCTGCAGCTTGCCGAGCGCTTTAGCTCGGTGCGAGATTTTGTTCTTGTCTTCAGGTTCCATTTCAGCGAATCTGGAGGTAATCGTGTCAGCTTGCCTACACAATTGCGAGTGCTGACCAATATTAGGAGAAGGAGCAGGTCAGCTACTGAACAGTATATATAAGGACTTACGTCTTGTCATCATGTTCGAAAATTGGATCCCATCCTAGCTCTTTGTCAATATATCGAATACCAAAAGCAACCTTAGCAACGAACCGAACCGTGTCGAGCCGCGTGCAGGCACAATTTTGCCCTATACGCAAATAGAGCGTCAAAACGAGCTCTGATGGCTGCTAGAAAAGCTGATTGGCGAAGAACTTTCGCTTACCGGGCAACGACCTTGGAAAAGAATTGGTGTTGTGCCTCTGCCTTCTGAGTAGCCAAATGTACAGACTGCGTCGGCTGATTTGTCTGAATACGCAGCTAGGAGGTTATTCAGGCCTTCGAGACCAATGGCTGAAAGGAACCATTTGCTAGAAGTACATTGTTAAGACAGTTTGCTTCGAAAGGCAGAGTGAGAGGGGGGGGGGTTATGAAAAGGCTCGCCTACATGTAGACGCCGGGCAGACCACCTAGTGCATTGAAACACAACGCAGTGTCCTCTACCAACACGGGCCCATCCACCTGCAAACACGACCCGTCAAGATTAGAGCTCGCAGGTGTTTCGTGCCAGTAGGCTCAGCTACTCACGATGTCTGCCGCCCTTTGGCATTTTGACCGTGTTACCTCCTCCATTGATCCTTGCACTTCTTCCAAGTCGATAGGAAGACTTCGTACTTCGATTTCGGGCTCGAGAATAGCTTTCACCTCCCGTAACTTGTTGGAGTTACCTGTGATGAAATGTACATGCGGAGCCATTGATGTTCGATTGGTTATTTGCTGAATAGATAAATAGATAAGATGCTCAAGAAATTGAATTGAAGTAGTTTAGTGCCTCGACTGTCGTGACCCTCAAACCTAATGTAGGTGGGTGGATACCGCCTCCGAAGAGTTAGTTGCTTGCGTTGTATTATTGAGTCAGTCCTGATCCTACAATCTCTTTTAGAAGACTCCTTCTAGCAGAGGAGTAGGCTGATTGGCCATTTTGCTTACCACACCTAATAGCAATTTCTTGATCTGGCAGCGGTAATTCAAGGCGGTTCTCATTGTTGCATTTCTTGACGGTTCTTTGCTAGCGGGGAGGGTAGGGGAAAAAAAGAGAAAAGAGATGTAACTATAAAGAAGCCCCGAATCGCATGCAAAGTCATTAGGGGAAAAAAAAGGCGATGTTGGTTTTAAGCTTAACAAAGGGTGCCTTTTTTTCGATTCCGACGTTGTTGTTACTATATGGCCTTTTTCTTTCTTTTTCTTTTGCAAGTAGACACCGTGCTTAGGCTACCGAGTAGCCGCGAAAAAAAAAAGAGCTTCCTGCAGTCTATAACAATATTACCAGGTGGCGTATAGGCTAACACTAAAACTACTGACTAGGCAGCAGGATACGTCGGAAAATAAATAAAATAAATGCAGTATAGAGCACCTACATACTAAGTTAAGCAAGACCTAAGATCTGCTTAAAGTATTTACCCCCCCCAATTTAGTTATTTAATTCCGGCTCTACACTTTTGTATATAGTTTTTCTTATTACGACCTTACAGCAGCAAAGTACGCACTACGCACACGTACCACCCACTATTTTTATACCAGCGCTGTCGACTTCTAAACTGTAGCTTATGATTTCGCAACACTGTCAGAACACATAAACACGAGTGTGCCAACCAAAGTGGGGGCGCCCACCCGCCAGATGCACATATTTTCACACATCTATCTCATAAAATCTAGACATAATAGAGAAGGCGGGGGCAGGGGCCATGCTTTCTTTGATTGGCCGAATCTTGCCGACAATTTGGCTATGGGCTTCACTAATATCTTGTAGTTTCCAAACCGCACATACGTTTGACCACCAACAACCGCTCGTACGCACAGAGTTCCAAAATGGCGGGCAACTGCACACAGCATGTAACGACAAAAGATGTCGTCGAAACCTACGAGAGAAAGGCGCAAAGCCTCAAAGCGACGCTGTCCGTAGAAGTTTCGTTTGAGAATGTCCATGTTCTACCACAGACACCACAATTGATCGCTCTTTTGTCGTGAGTAGATTACACCACTTCCACTATCACGGGAGCATCGGCTGACTTCCCGTGCTCAAGAATTATTCGAAACAAGGCAACAGATCGCGCGGATTTCATCTTCTACTCGAACCGCATTATACGATTGCTAGTGGAGGAAGGCTTGAATCACTTACCAGTGATAGAGCACGACATCACCACACCCGTCGGCCGTGTCTACAACGGACTTATGTTCCAGGGAAAGATTTGTGGCGTCTCCATTATGAGAGCTGGCGAAGCAATGGAACAGGGCTTGAGAGACTGCTGCCGGTCCGTTCGCATCGGCAAGATCCTGATCCAGCGCGACGAAGATACCGCGCAGCCCAAGTTGTTCTATGACAAATTGCCCGAGGATATTGCTGACCGTTGGGTCATGCTTCTTGATCCCATGTTTGCCACAGGTAAGAGGGGACGCGACGATAAAGCAGCGATCATGCACGCAGAAGCGGCTAACTGTGCAAGGTGGCTCGGCCATCATGGCTGTCCAGGTCTTAAAAGCGAAGGGCGTGCCCGAGGACAGAATCTTATTCCTCAACTTGATTGCCAGCCCTGAGGGTATCAACAACTTCGTAGAAAAATTCCCTCGGCTTAAAGTGGTGACGGCATTTATTGACGAGGTATATGTCTATTAGTGTAACTCTCTTGCCCGATGACGAATGCTGACCCCGGACATGTAGGGCTTGGATGAAAAAAAGTATGCGCGGATAGAACACCTTCGCTCTGAACAAATAATCCAGTGCTGACATTTGCTGTTTAGCTATATCGTTCCTGGTCTAGGCGACTTTGGTGATCGCTTCTATACCATGTAGGTGGCTGCGATTGGCTCGCGGAGAGCCGGGCTAATTGCCCTGTGGCTGGAATTGGGGGTATATGAGCGGGGATTCGCGAGAGAATCCCCGAAGGCTCAATCGTCTTCGTCGTCCGCTCCGATGCCTTCGCCGCCGTATCGGCGAGACTCTTCACGGTCGCTTGTCGCATCTTCCACCTCTCGATCTCGCCTTGAGGGCGTCGCCCCTGCCGTGCCCGTATAGCCAGCGCGTGCGCTGTCTTCTTTCGCGACCGCCTCTGCGTTGCTGGTTAGTGTATGCGAGTCGTTCGGGTTCGGGAAATGTCATACCAGCCGCGTCTACCCATTCTCCGTACACATCCACTGCGGCCGAGAGGTCTATAGGCACAGGTTAATATCAACGAGTAGTCGCAGCATACTGTAACAAATTCTGACGTACAATTGACGGCGCACTGGAATTTTTGGCCGCAGATGCGGCAATCCAACTGGCCAACACCTGCTTTGCGATCGAGCTTCACTGTGACTGACTTCTCGTGATTGCAGAATAGGCACGTAAATGTGGTCGGTAGCGGATCGGCCTATTTACTATTAGAATACAATTCTTCTTGATGCGCTCACGCAGAGTTCCTTACCCTTTTCGGACCCATGGGCTTCCGTGACGACTTGCGCTTGCCCATGTTGACTGCGCCGAAGTGCTCGTTTGTACTTTGGCGGTGTTTGAGCCTTAGAAGTGTTCCGCGAGCCCCTGCACAGTGCGGGAGGCCTTCGCGGGCAGACACACGCGTTAGTTGCATAGGTATTCTATCACCACCTATCACAACCCGCATATTGCATACGTAGCTCGCAGGTGTCCCACGCATGGCCTTGAGCGGAGTAGGTAGAACTTATGGCCAGTACCTTAGTAGTTAGTACTCTGTACTCCGCACCTGAACTACTCTGATAGTTGGGTAACCTGGTTCGCGCACTAGCAACGCTATAAGGTATATAATACAGCTTATAAAAATATAAGATTTTTTACCACATACTAGGTAGCAAGCTAATAGCATTATAATAAGGAAAATAATATATTAAATAGAAGACCTATTAATACCCTTACTAGATACTTTTTCTACTAAATATATAATTTTCCCTTATTATAATACTATTAGGTTATAATAGAACTAGCTTAGAAAAGCTTTAATAATAATTAGTATTACTACTATTAATAGCCTTATAATAATAACCCTCTTACCTACTTAACTATAAAAGGTAAAAGGATTTATAATAATAATATTAAGCCTTTATAGTATAATAGTTCTATAGTAAGGAGTTCTATATATATTAGTATATAGATTACTAGTTTAAATCTAGCTAGAAGTACCTTAAATAATTTTCTTTTAAAAGTTAAATAGTATAGCCTATTCTTATAACTAATTAATAAAGATAATATAAATAAAATAACTATAAAGTTAGCTAAAGTAAAAGTAAAAAATAATATATACTAACTACTATACTATTTAATTCTTAATTAATAAAATAAAGCTAAAACTATATATATACTATAATATATAATCTTATAAAAAATACTAATAATAAAAGACTATTTTACTATTTAGATATATATATAAATAGTAAGTAAATTAATATATTTAAATAGTTAATAATTAATAAAAGATATAAAAGAATATATATTAAAGTAGTAGCCTAGAAACCTATTTATTAAGAATATAATTAAATACTATTAAGAATTATTATATAATAGTAGAATTAATATATAAAAAAAACTAGTTTTTATTTAGGTAGTCTTAGGTCTATATTTAGTATAATAAGGTACTAGTATAACCTATTATTATAGTTTTTCTAATATTTATAAGTTTATTAAGGTATTAGAAGAATTATAAGGTTTAATTAGGGTAATTTAATAAATAAATAAATAATAATAATAATATAACTATTATTTAGTTATACTTATAAAAAGCCTTTTAAAGGTTTTATACTAGCTATTTTAAAAGAATTAAGATAAATATAGCTTAGCTTTTAATATACTCTTTCTTTTTTTAATATACTTATAAATAGATTATAAATCTTCTAAGTTTTATTTAATTACTTATAAACTTAAGCTAAGATTTATATATAATACTAACCTTTATTTACTTTTTCTTTTTATAGTTACTATTTATTATATAATTTAAACCTATAATTTTAAGATTAATATTATAATATATAAAAAAATTAGCTTAAAAAGGTTTTAATAATAACTAATATTTATTATTAATAGTTTTATAATAATAACCCTTTTACTTATTTAATTATAAAAAGTAAAAGGATTTATAATAATAATATTAATATAGTTATTATTTAGTTATACTTATAAGGGGCCTCTTAAGAGCTTTATACTAGCTATTTTAAAAAGACTAAAGTAGGTATAGCTTAGCTTTTAATATATATATTTAATATAGTTAATAGAAAATAGATAATGTTTTTTTAATATATAATAGTAGCTATTATATAATAATAGGGGGAAATTGTATATTAAATAAGAGATCTATATAAAACCCTATAAGAAAACAGGCGCTTACTCGCGTAGGTAGGCAGACACCATGTAAGACGACACTAACCTTGGCTCCACGGTCATTGGGCTGGTATCGGTATCCTGCTTTCGTAATTGGCCGATCTGTTGAGTGCCTTAGCGTTGTGGCGGTCACCTGGCGTGGCGTACTCAACCGGGAGCTTTTAAGGCAGCCGATTATCAACTGTGCAGCCAGAGGACCTTCCCCTCTCTGGTCTCTCCCCTCTTCTTGATCACAACACGCTCGTTCTCCGTCCTACGCCCAAGACTTTGACGACGTGAACTGCACCATATTTTCCTGTCAGCATTGTGGTAAGACAGTAAAGCTTCAGTCTAACAAGAGGCTCCAATGGCACACTCAGGCGACGACCAGAACATCCTTAGCTCGCTGAGCGAGCTTCGACTTGCGCAGTCTCAGCTGGCTGCGGCTGTTGATACGCTCACAGCAGCCATCAGCATGCAGCAACAAACCGGCGCAACTACATTGTCGGCCGCATTTCCGGGAGACCCAAGGGGTTCCGGCCAAAATGACACCAGCGAGACAGGACCAGAACCGCAGAATCCTGCGTCACTGTCTCAAAAGTCGGGCTTTACGTCCCGGATCGTGCTTACGTAGGCTTTTATTGTACAGCTGTATCAATTCGTGACGATGAAAAGCTTATTAGGCCAGCACGTATCCAAAGCAGATTGGTATCGACCCAATTCCCCTCGACTGGGGAAACGGAGACCCCGAGAAGCGAGGACCCGTTGTCGTTTCTCGACTCCCAAGTACTATACGCCGGAGAAACGGTTCGTCTCCTGCTACCCTTACTGGAACTGCAAGGCGCATATACTGATCATCTATCGAGCTTGACAGCTGTCGGAGGCAAGTATATCCTTTGCTCACGCGGTTCGAAGCGACCCAAGACTAACCGGTATTATAGCACAGTAAGCATATTCTTAGTGCCGGCGTGGTGATAGCACTGACATCGTCTCGCAGCGGCGGCTCCTACTCGGTGTACTACGCGCTGGCAGTCGCCAGCAAAGAGCTGAATACGGACCACAGGTACTGCTGAAGCCTAGCATCGTAATATTCATTCTGACGAAGTAATAGACCTGATTTCACCAATACTGAACCTGCCGCAAATATCGGGCCCTTTCCTCAATGGGGTGATAAGAAGAAAATTGTAGCTATGGATCCATGGGGCCATCTTACACCATGGCAGTATAAGGACGTCATGCAGAAAGAAAATGGTGTGCTTCAAATCACGCCGGCCTGAAAGAGCAATTTTTAAATATCTGTCCAGTTGACCTACGACCAACGATTGCCATAACAAAAGCGCACATGAAGGCAAGTCTCAACGGAGAAAGAACACATCGGCTCCTGCGTTACTGACCGACCTTTCGTATCCTGACAGCTCCCGGAGTTGGAAGAGAGCGTCCGATCCGGCAGACTGTATGTAGGAGCAGAACGCTTAAGTTAACAACCGTGCTAATCAAAGGTAGTGTTCCCGATGGAAAAGTTTGCTTGAATGAGCAAGGAGAATTGGCTGTCACCAAATTTGCGGTAGAACCGGTACGAACCGACCGCGCCCGTCAGGTCCGGCACTGAGCTTACCTCTTCTAGGTCTGGTATCTCCCAGGTGTCGCTGAGCGATTTGGAATAGGTAAAACCTCCGGTCATTTGTTGAATTGTCTCGTTCTAACTACCCATGTTTACTGCCTAGACGAAGCAACTCTCCGCCGTTCGCTGTTCGAACACACGGGCGGTAGCTATCCGGAGGTAAGTATTTCAGATTCCAATGGCACCCAACACCAAACTCACAGTTGCGTTCAGTTGATTACTCGTGGAGATATCAAGGTTTTCCTTCCACCGATAGGTTCGTGGTTTCCCAGAGATGATGCAACGGTAAACAGCATGATGCACTGACTTTCGAAAAGGAGGCCTTACCGTTTACTGTTTTGGCGATCCCAGCAAAATGTCGGACGAGTCTGTCCGTCTCTCGCTGCGAATTCATGATGAGGTATGTATCCTTGAGTGACTGGGCAACGATCAGCAGGATTAACTGGTAACCTGTGTATAGTGCAATGGAAGCGACGTGTTTGGATCGGATATCTGCACCTGCCGGCCGTACCTGATCTTCGGTATAGAAGAGGCAGTAAAGGAAGCCCAAAATGGGGGCAGCGGTGTCGTCATCTATTTCAGAAAAGAAGGACGAGCCCTCGGCGAGGTGACCAAAGTAGGCGCATGAACATTCTTCCACGCAACTGAAGCGCTGCTAATCTTTATTGTAGTATTGTAAGGCAGACGCATGGACTCGAGGTCTCTACTCTACTAACTGGCAAAGTGGTTTACAATGCCCGCAAGCGTGGAGCTGATCGAGCTTCGGATTACTTCACACGCACAGAGAATATTGCTGGAGTAAAGGACATGAGGTTCCAGGCCCTGATGCCCGATATTCTCCACTGGCTCGGCGTCAAGAAAATCGATCGCATGCTTAGCATGAGCAAGTGAGCTAGAGCACAGCCGTTTTCACAGAACTTATACTGAATGAAGTTCCACAGCATGAAGCACGATGCCATCGTCGGTCAAGGGTATACCACCTCATAGGTATCGAGTAGCTAGTGGTGCTGACTGGTTCGGTAGAATCCCTATCCGCGAGAGAGTCGAGCTACCCGACGAACTGATCCCCGCAGATTCGCGTGTAGAGATTGACGCCAAAATTACCGCTGGTTGGTGCTAGTGCGAGAATGTGCAAGAGACAGCCCTAACAAGCGGCAGGATATTTTACTGCCGGCAAACGCTTGACGTCGGAAGAACTCCAGTCTGTCCAGGGCAGGATGTGGGAAGAGTACGTCCCAGTTTCACCTACCTGTACGTCGGGTCTCGCTAATGATGACACATAGCCTCGATCATTGACTGCACCGACAGATGTGGCATGGAAAGCAGGTGCAGCCGATAACCAAACATGGCCAAACCAGGGAAGTCGGGCCGCCCGAGTGATAGTGAGCGATGCCGGCCCTTGTAGGAAGAATGTGGACAAGCTTATGCCCCCGGTCATATCGTTGAATAGCCTATATCATGCAATGGAAACAATTTTTCAAGGGGGATTTGGAGAGGTTCCTGTAATGTGCTCGGTATAATTGGAGTTTAAAAAAATCATCTAGGTGGTATTTGGAGAGCCGACTACTGCAGAATAAAGCGTGTTTAAACTTGCTGGGCGTAGATCACGTGATAACTGGAAAGCTTCCGACAAAACCTACCTAGTTAGTGGATCCGGATAAACAGGCCGCCGACTTGATTATTTGTGGGCTCGCTTAGGCCTAAGCTGGTGCACACAAGAAATTGAAATTATTCTCCCCCTCCATCTCATCGTTTGCATCCTTGATATCTCTAATTGCTCAATACACTTGGCAGCAATCATGGCGGTTGGAAAGTAGGAACATCCGAACCCATCTTTCATTTTTCGGGATGCTAACCTTCCTTCAGGAACAAGAGACTCTCCAAGGGCAAGAAGGGCCTCAAGAAGAAGACTGTCGACCCCTTCTCCCGCAAAGATTGGTACTCCATTAAGGTCAGATACCTCGACAGCTAAAACCTTGTCGCAATTGGGACTAACAACCTTTATACAGGCCCCTAACCCATTCAACATCAGAGAGTGAGTTCTACACACAACGCGACAATCGACCGACGATGCAGCCGAAACTAATACGTTCTGGTAGTGTCGGCAAGACTCTCGTCAACCGTACCACCGGTCTGAAGAATGCCAATGACGCACTCAAGGGACGTATTGTCGAGGTCTCCCTCGCTGACCTCCAGAAGGATGAAGATCATTCGTTCCGCAAGATTCGCCTCCGCATTGACGAGGTGCAGGGCAAGAGCTGCCTCACCAACTTCCACGGTCTCGACTTCACATCCGACAAGCTGCGCTCTCTCGTCCGCAAGTGGCAGTCCCTCATTGAGGCCAACATCACCGTCAAGACCACGGATGACTACCTCATTCGTCTTTTCGCCATCGGCTTCACCAAACGCCGCCAGAACCAGATTAAGAAGACTACTTATGCCGCTTCTTCCCAAATCCGTGCCATCCGCCGCAAGATGACCGACATTATCCAGCGCGAGGCTTCCACCTGCACCCTCACCCAGCTCACTTCTAAGCTCATCCCCGAGGTGATCGGCCGCGAGATCGAGAAGGCTACCCAAGGCATCTACCCCCTGCAGAACGTATGTTGGCTTCTCAAACTATGATGTACAGCGCAAGACTAATTGTAACTCTAGGTACACATCCGCAAGGTCAAGCTTCTGAAGGCTCCCAAGTTCGACCTGGGTGCACTGATGGCTCTTCATGGCGAGTCGGGGACGGATGACCAGGGCCAGAAGGTTGAGCGCGAGTTCAAGGAGCGTGTCTTGGAGGAGGTCTAAATGTGAAAATGAAAAACATGTGGGAAAATTTTTACGCTGCCCCGAGGTTGAGACCTCACTTAGGCATTGTTTCGGTCATGGCAAATGGCGTATTGTCTCTACGGCGGCTAGGGGTTAGATCATGTCGCTAATGATACGGCACAAGGCTTTTTGTTCTACAAAAAGGGGGCTACCCGAGTGAAGTTTACGAATAGATGTGAAATTCGCGCCATCTGATGAGTACCTAGTGATTCCAATGAGGATATTCTCAGTTGACAGCTTCTGGTCTCGGGTCAATTTCACCTGTGTGGTGTCTCCTTGTAGTAGCGATTTACATGTCGCAACCGCTCAATTCATGGGCAGCAAAGACCGTATATGCAGTGTAGAAGAAACAACCTCATTGTCGTCTGCGAGATGTACAACTCAGTTGTGCTTTTGCAGAAATTCCACGACAGCTGGGGCTGTATTAGCAGAGTTGTGTTGTCGCTTGAACAAGAGGATGATAGCTTACCTTCTCTGAACTCTTCCGGCTGCTCTGAAATAAGCCAGTGACCAGCTTCAATGTCTACTAGACGAAATTTGGGGAAGAATTGTCCCAGTGTGGGGAGCACTTCATCAGGCACGTATCTACTCCTTGTGCCGCGCACGAATAGAGCCGGCTTTTCAAACCGAACTTGCCCTGGGTCTTTAAAGGGAAAATCACCCAAGTGGCCCAGAGCAGCACCCAGGATATCAAGAGGAATTCGAAATGTCTGAATATTTTGACCAGGCTCACGATGAAGATTCCCCAGAAGAAATTGCCGGATCGCAAGCGACTGTAAGCAGGTTAGCCTCAAACAGGCGCCGCCAAGGACCATCGCGCGAATTTTTCCAACCTTTTCTACTTCTTGCAGTATCTCGTCTGCTTCTGCTAATTTTATGACGTGAGACTGCTCCACCTTCTTCATGGCACGGATGTAGGATGCAAAATCAGAGCCCAGAAATGCATCTATAGGGGCATTATCGACGGCAACAATGTCCGCTACGCTGCCAGGAAACTGTAGAGCCAATGCCATAGCAGTCTTTGCTCCCCTAGGCATTCACAGAGGGTCATGGTAAGTGATTGAGTGCATCGGGATTTCGAGTCTTCACCGATACAACTTACATTGAGTGACCTATCAGGGTGGTATTCTGAAGGCCACGATCACTGATGAAGCCGAAGACATCCTCAGCCATGGACAGGTAGTCATGCCGTCTGTCATGAGGGGATTGGCCATGATTTCTCAGGTCCTAACATGGTTAATCAAGTCGCTCTTGGGTAACTTGCGATACCATCGTACCACAGCATATACATATCTGCCTAAATCACGGGCCAGTGCCCTACAAACTGTCAGCATTTGCCATACTAAGGCGCGGGGTGATAAGCACTCACTTGCTCATGGCCCGATTGTTTTTCTTTGATCCAAACAAGCCATGCAGAAAGATAATTGGCGCATCCTCTGGTGTTGTTCGTGGCTTCAGGGGTTCGTGAAGGTCGTAAGCCAACTTCAAGCGCGAAGCTGTTTGAACGGAGCGTTGTGCATTTCGCAGTCCGACGATACGAAAATGGCAAGGAGTAATCAGCATCCTTTGGGAAGAAGCGAACATCATCATGTGTCCTCAAGCGGCGGCCGCCATGAACTTGCGTGCAGGTATACAGTCTACCCCTTGAAATAATGTAGGCGTGGTACTTCAACCCACTTAGTGCAGCTAATAAAAAAGGTGGTTATACAAGAGTAAAACACTACAAGTTCCGTGTTCCTCACCATAAGGGCCGGTGGGGATTGACGCGAAACTTTTGTCCCCCCACTGTAGTGTACTTATAATAGCCACTAGCCTTAACATAAAAGAAAGTCACTATATATCCTCTTTATACCTAATAGCTATTAAAGTAGAATACTCTTCTAGGCTTTTAAAATTACTACTTATAATTTTTAGCTTATATAAAGGAGTTAGGCTTAAGCCTACTCTAGGCTAGGCTTAGCCTAAGGCCACTATAGGCATACCCCTAGCGTGTCCCCTTTATATACTATAGTAGATAGATAGACTAGCTTTTCCTCCTCTCTTACTCTATAAAAGAGTTAATACTATTATAACACCTATCTATAAATATCCTAAGGCTAGTCTTTAATAGCCTATATATATTTTATATACTACTAGTTATATATTATATTTATAAGTAGTATAAGGTTTATAGGTATAGTAATAAAGGAGTTAGGCTTAAGCCTACTCTAGGCTAGGCTTAGCCTAAGGCTACTATAGGTATACCCTTAGTACGCCCCTTTTATATACTATAGTAGATAGATAGACTAGCTTTTTCTCCTTTCTTACTCTATAAGAGAGTTAATACTATTATAATACCTATCTATAAATACCTTAGGGCTAGTTCTTAATATAATAGTACCTTTAGTAACTTTAGTATTAAAAAGGTAGGTATTAGTACTTTAGCTATATTATTTTAAAAAGTATATTATATAATAGTTATAAATAATTTATATTAAAATTTTACTTTAAATTATAATTATAATAAGTATTTATAAGTAATAACTCTAAAACTATTTATAAATATTAAGGTATTTAGATAAATACTTAAATATCTATATTTATAAGATTTATTTTCTAATAAAGTTTTAAATATATTTTTTAATTAATATATAATTTTTCTTTATTATAATATTATTAAACTATTATTATATATTTATTTATTTATTCAATTACCCTAATTAGACCTTATGGTTCTTCTAGTACCTTGATAAACTTGTGAGTACTGGAAAAACCGTAGCAGCGGACTCGTACCCGTACCTTACCATACTAGGCACTATCCCGGCCCGGGTGAAAACCAGCCTCTCCTGCGTGCCAATCTACTATTGCGTAACAATTCCTGGTAGGTTCAATAGTGTTCAGTATTCTCGGTTAGCAGGTTCCCAGGCTGCCACCTCGACATTATTATTATATATTAATATCTTATTATATTAAATATAAACCTAATATTATTTAAATAAAAACTATTTTTTTTTTATATAGCCCCTATTAAGAGCTAATAGTTATAAAGAAAATATATTTATTTATTTACTAAGTCCTATTATATAATATAAGCTAATAATAGTAAGAATTAAAGGTAACCCCTAGAAATACTACTATAATATCCTCTATAGGATATACCTTAGACCTATATAGATAAAGTATAAGGTATTAAAGGTAAAAGAGGATAGTATAATAGACTAGCCCTATAGGGGCTTTAGTAGCAACTAGCACCACAACTGTTAGTAGCCTTATAGCCACAACCCTCTTAACCATAAGGCCAAAAGGATTCATAACAACAATACTAGCATAATTGTTGTCTAGTTGCACCTATAAGGGGCCCCCTAGGGGCTCCACGCCGGCCACTCTAGAAGGACCAGGGCGGGCTCTATAGCCTAGCCCTTAACATACCCTCTCTCTCCCTAGCGCGCCTATAGATAGGCTATAAACCCCCTAGGCTCTAATCTACTAGCCTGTGAGCCTAGGCTAAAACGTGTACGCCAGCCCCTTTTGCATAACTACACACGCCATAGTTTAAACTTATAACCCTAGGTTAGTATTGTTGTATGTAATAGACTAGCCCCACAGGGGCTTTAGTAGTAACCAGCACCACAGCCGTTAGTAGCCTTACGGCCACAACCCTCTTAACCATAAGGCCAAAAGGATTCATAATAACAATACTAGCACGATTGTTGTCTGGTTATACCTATAAGGGGCCCCCTAGGGGCTCCGCGCCAGCCACTCTAGAAGGACCAGGGCGGGCTCCGTAGCCCAGCCCTTAACAGATAGTAAGTAAAGATAAGAACTAGAAACTCTTAAAGAAAGAGGTAAAGGTATTAAGGAAGCTAGAAGGCTATAGTAATAGTTAAGCTTAACTAGCCTAAAGACTTATAAGGCTAAATATAATTCCTCTTAATATAAATAAAAATAAAAAAAGAAAAAAGAATTAAAAGGTTAAGAAGTTATAAGAATAATAGGCTTAATTAGTTTAAAAATATATAAGATTAAATATAGCCTTTTTAATATAAATAAAAACCTAAAAAAAAGAAGGTAATTAATAAGCTTAGTTAGCTAAAGTAGTATAGGCTAGATATAGGTTAGAATATAGATAAAAACCTAATATATAGTATTAAAAGGGGTTTTATTAAACCTCTATATACTTTAAAATAAAATTATAATAAATTCTATAAAATATAGATAAGGTTTTCCTTTAAATACTTTAGTTTTTCCTTATCTTATAATTAGTAAAGGTATTAGATAGGTTATTTAGCCTAATTAGTATATAAAAATTATTATTATTATTATATATATTAAATATAATAATATTATTAAAAAAAGAAGAGGGTTTTTTTTTAATTAATTAGGTTTTTTTATTTTTAAATTAAATTTATAAAGATATTAAATAAGTAAAAAATAGCTTAATTAGTATATTTAAATTTATTTATTTTTAATTACTTTATTTATATTTCTTTATAAATTAGTTATAAAATATAATATATTATTTAACTTTTAAAAAAATTATTTAAGGTATTTTTAGTTAGATTTAAATTAATAATTTATATATTATTATTATTATTATATTATACTAATTAGACTAGCTAGTCTATCTAATACCTTTATAGCTTATAAAATAGAGAAAAAACTAGAGTACCTAGAGGAAAAACCCTAGCTCTAGTATAGGTTTAGTATAATCCTAAAGTAATTCCTAATAAAGAGTAGTATACTCTTTATTTTAATAAAAGATAATAATAATAAGTATAAATATATAAAACTTAATAAGTTAATAAACCTACCTATTCCCTACTTAACCCCCTTAACCTCCTCCCTTTATAGCCCTATCTTAGCCTAGGCTAGGTACTATATATAGTTAAGGTCCCTTCTAAATCCTAATCCCTAAATACTTTAAAGTTTAAATAGGTATAATAATAGCTATAGAAGGCTATAATACCTACCTTTATTATTCTTATTTTAGCTTTTATAGTTTATTTTCTATATTATCTATACTAAATAGGTAAGAACCTTACTCTTTATAAGGCTTTATTTAACCTAAGACTAGTTAAAATAGCCTTACTACTTTCCTACTTTTATATACTTCTATACCTATTTCTACTTCTTACTTTATAATTACTTTATTTATATTTCTATATCTCTTTAAAACCCCTAGATTTATATTAGCCTTTATATAGTTTACTATATTTACTATACTAAGTAAAGAAAAAGTTATAACTATATATATTTAATTATTATTATTTTTAGCTTACTATTTAGTTAGTTAGCTTATTTATTATAATATTTAAAAAGCCTTAAATTCTTTAATTTCTATTCTTTTCTTTTTTCTTTTAATAATATATAATTATATATCTTCTTTACTTTTAGTATATATACTATACCTTATTATTACCTTTACCCTTATTTAGGCTAAGTTATTCTTACTTTAATTACTAAACTATATTAACTTTCCTTTTTATTAATTTCTTATTATTATTATTATTATACTTATATACTTTTTTCTTTCTTATTTTTATATACCTTTTTAAGCTATACCTAGACTATCCCTAGCTTTATCTTAATATTATTAATACTTTCTAGAAAAATAAATTTTTTAATTATTACTATTATTACTACTATAGTAAGTTACCTTATCCTTAGTATATACCTAGCCTTATCTTATTCTTAACTTTATTAGTTTAATATTACTATTATTATTATTAATAATATAAGTAACCTTTACTTATTTATTATTTACCTTTATTTTAATACTAATCTAGCTAACTACCTTCTTTACTCCTTTATTACTTTATTAAATATTTATATTAAGTTATTATTATAAGTAAACTAGTATTAATCCTTTATAACTAGTACCTTAAGTATATAAGTAATATTAGTATTATTACTTACTTTAAATAGGCTAGTAAGTATCTTAATACTATACTAAGATAGCCCCTATTCTAATCTAGTCTTAAATCTTAATATATTTATATATACTAAGTATATAAAAAATAATAAAGTTTATATATTAATAAGTCTTTTTAATTCTAGTCTAAAGCCTAACTAGGTTTAATTTTAATTAACTTATTAATAGTTTATTAATAATATTAAGCCTATAGCTACTACTGCCTAGGATTAGCTCCTAGCTTACACTAGGGATAGCCTAGCCCTAGGCCTAGGTAACGCTAAGTTTGGCTGCCTAATGGCGGCTATCCACCGCGCCTGCAACTAGGCCGGCAACGCGAATGCCGAGGGCAACGCCTACCGCGTCCGGGGCGTGGCCGGTCCGGCCTAGGTCATGGTCGTGCCGGCCCCTGCCGGTCGCGACCCGGCCTTGGCCGCAGCCATCCGCGCCAACACTAAGGTGCTGGCGCGCCTAGACCGGGCCGGGGCCAAGGTGGCTCGCTGGCTGGCAATAATTTATATATTAATTTATATAAAACTTTATATTATAGAATTATTATATTATAAAAACTTATAAGTTATATTAAAAATATTAATAGTATTTTAATAAAGGAAAAGTATTTATTAAAAGAATAACTTATTTAGTATTCTATTTAAATAGACTTTATTAATTAATTCTTTTACCTTTTATAGAATAATAAGTTAAGGTAGTATAGTATTAAATATACTATTTATTTATATATAAAGATATTATTAAGTACTATAGTAGATATTGAATAAAAAATAGAAGCTTTTATTAAAATTAACTAGTAGCCTGATAGTGTCGCTATAGGGGAATATTATATACCGGTAAACAGGGGGTGTGTCTCTTGAATCTACCGGGTCTATACTACGTAGGTACGTAGGTACATATTGGGAGCCGGAAGAAAATGTGGGGCACACAAGTCGCTGCCAGTGTGGTTGATGTGTCCTCACTTAGGTGTCGAAATTGGGGCACACATCCCTCGGGAACATCTGCAAACGAATCGATCTGAATTTGACACAAAGCAGCAAACCTGCGGGGGGAAAAGAAGCCGCAGATCAGACCTCCGAGGCCAGCGATATTGTTTCCCAGCACCGAAAGATGGAGTACGAGGCACTCAAAGAGCAATGGAGCGACGTGGAGGACCGCGATGGTGTTCGCCTGAGCTGGAACGTATTCCCAAGCTCGCGCATGGTGAGCGTGGGAAGGAATCGGTCACTGGATTATGGCTAATTATGGACAGGAAGCGTCGCGGTTGGTTGTGCCGATTGGTGCTCTTTACACTCCGCTAAAAGAGAAGCTTGATACTCCATTGCTACAGTTCGAGCCAGTTACTTGCAAGCAGCCGTGCCGCTCTGTTTTGAACCCATTTTGGTATTTTATTAAATACTCCCCGTTGTACATATTGTTCTCTGTCTCTGTTGACTAACGATATACACAGCCAGGTCGATGTTCGTGCTCGGGTCTGGATTTGTCCTTTCTGCTTGTCGAGGAATTCCCTTCCCCCACACTACAAGGACATTACCCAGAACGCGATTCCACCCGAGCTGCATCCTGCAAACACGACTATTGAATATCGACTATCCCGACCGGCCCCAGCTCCGCCCATTTTCTTCTATGTTGTCGATTTGTGCCAGGAAGATGACGGTTTGGCTGCGCTCAAAGAGTCCCTGGTCACGAGCCTCAGCTTGCTTCCGGAGAATGCCTTGGTCGGCTTGATTACATATGGCACAATGGTTAGATACAACCAAATATGTATAGAATCTGCACTTTTCTGACGGTTTCTAGGCACAAGTACACGAGATCGGCTACGAGGGCTGCGCGAAATCGTATGTTTTCCGAGGAAACAAGGACTACTCTGCCAAGCAAGTTCAAGACATGCTTGGCTTGTCGTCTTCTACAGCTCGACCGGGGATGCAACCGCAGTCCGGTCGACCCATGCCCATAGGCCCAGCATCCAGGTTTCTCATGCCGGTCCAGCAAGCGGAGTTCCAGCTTACAAAAGCGTTGGAGGCACTTCAGAAAGACCCATGGCCAACTGCAAATGACCACCGTAACCTACGATGCACCGGTGTGGCCCTGAGCGTGGCGATCGGGCTCATGGAGTCGTCCTTCCAAAATGCTGGAGGGCGTATAATGCTCTTTGCCGGAGGCCCAGCTACAGAAGGCCCAGGAATGACTGTTGGTCCTGAACTGCGGGAGCCAATGAGATCACACCACGATATTGATCGCGATAATGTCAAGTATTATAAAAAGGCCTTGAAGGTAATGTTGCCAAGAACAGAAATCGTGGTCTCCCGTGACAACTAACCTATATAGTTCTACGAGACATTAGCAAAGCGCACAGCGCACAACGGCCACATTATAGACATTTTTGCGGGCTGCTTGGACCAGGTTGGACTCCTAGAAATGAAAGGCCTCTGTAATTCTACCGGCGGTCACATGATCTTGACCGACAGCTTCACATCATCCATGTTTAAGCAGTCTTTTATCCGTGTTTTCGAAAAGGATGGTGACGATAACCTCCTCATGGGCTTCAACGCCGTGCTGGAAGTCCTGACCACGAAGGAGCTCAAGGTTACTGGTCTTATCGGGCATGCTGTCTCCCTCAACAAGAAATCGGTTTCTGTTGGCGAGACTGAATGCGGTATTGGCAATACCTGCTCTTGGAAAATGTGCGGCATTGACCCCAAAGCCAGCTATGGTGTCTATTTTGAGGTTGCCAACCAAGGCCAAAGTCCTCACCAGCAAGGACCCCAGAAGGGCATGATGCAATTTCTAACATACTATCAACATTCCTCTGGTCAATTCCATCTACGCGTCACCACTATCGCGCGCAATCTGAGCGGACCGGCCGGCGATCCGGCGATTGCTCAGTCATTCGATCAGGAAGCCGCTGCTGTGCTGATGAGCAGAATAGCAGTTTTCAAAGCTGACGTCGATGATGGGCCGGACGTGCTTCGATGGGTGGACAGGATGCTTATTCGGCTATGCTCGCGCTTCGCCGATTACCGAAAAGATGATCCGTCCTCATTCAGGCTGGAGAAGAATTTTACTCTTTACCCGCAATTCATGTTCCATCTGCGCAGAAGTCCGTTTCTGCAAGTTTTCAACAACTCACCAGATGAGACAGCTTTCAACCGGCATGTACTGAACCACGAGGATGTCAGCAATTCGCTCGTTATGATCCAACCAACACTTGACTCTTATACCTTTGATCAAGATGGCGGTCAACCTGTGCTTCTCGACTCCGCCTCTATTCAGCCTACGCACATTCTCCTCCTGGATACCTTCTTCCATATCCTCATCTTCCATGGTGAGACAGTTGCAGAATGGCGAAAGGCCGGCTACCAGGAGCAGGATGGCTATGAAAATTTTGCCGCCTTGCTGGAGCAACCGAAGGAAGATGCCAGGGTGGGTTGACCGACCTTTGTGAAACCAGGCTTTCAGGATCATGCTAACTCCGACATAGGATCTGATCACGGACAGATTTCCACTACCTCGGTTCATTGTTTGCGACGCTGGTGGCTCCCAAGCCCGATTCTTGCTCTCCAAACTCAACCCGTCTACCACCCATACGACCGGACCATATGGCGGCGCTGGAGCCGCGTCTGGTCAAACGATCTTTACCGACGACGTGTCTTTGCAAACGTTCATGGATCACTTGATGAAGTAAGGCACCTAAGGAATGTACCTGCGTGATGAGAAGTCCCTGCTAATTTTCAATTTTCAAATTAGACTCGCTGTTAGTGGCACTAACTGATTGTATTATGCTCGATCTCTGGCGCCCCTTGAATCTAGCCTCGCAAAGATTCTAGTCCAGCAGTAGCTCTCTAGCACGCTACATGGCGTTGACGCGGATTCTACCTCCAAAATGTTAGGTAGCCCCTCAGCGGTTGATTCACCAGCTAAATGACTACATAACTAGCTACTAGCATTGAGGGTTAAAAGACCAAAAACTATCCGTACTTTCATCGGCTACATATTGTCCCTCGTGACTAATGTACAAATGGGAAGTGGATCTCCTGGATTATATAATAGCCTTTAATATTAGGTGGGCAATCTTGGCGCTGAGCGAATGCGCCCCTACCTACGCCCATATGGCGCAGTGCTGCACGGTTGTCGTTAGGGCAGACAGTGGGGGCACACATATTTTTCTCATTAATAAGCGGATGCCGCAAACTTTCCCTTTCATTTAGCATTCTCTCAGCAATAACTCTCTCTCTTCAATCGCACGACAAGCAAACCACGAGCCTCTGTCATTACAAAACACCGTCGCAATGCGTACGCTACTTTCGTATTATAGCACATAATTTCGCCGCTAATATCATACCTCTTAGCTCCCAAGATCGACCCAAATGAGATCAAGGTCATGTTCGTTCACCCAATCGTCTCGCCCTCTTCTATCGGCTAACAATTCTTAGCCACCTCCGTGCCACTGGAGGTGAAGTCGGCGCCTCTTCGGCTCTTGCACCGAAGATTGGCCCTCTCGGCCTTTCGCCCAAGAAGGTCGGAGAAGACATTGCGAAAGCCACTGGCGACTGGGTACGCCTCCGCTTGCTCTTCAATTCGAGCCGAATACACCCTAACAGCTAGCAGAAAGGCCTGCGCGTGACTGTCAAGCTTACCATTCAGAACCGTCAGGCCGCGGTTTCTGTTGTGCCGACCGCCTCCTCGCTGATCATTCGTGCTTTGAAGGAGCCTCCTCGTGATCGCAAGAAGGAGAAGAACATAAAGCACAACAAGTCTGTCGCCCTTGACGAGATCATTGAGATTGCCCGCACCATGCGCTACAAGTCTTTCTCTAAAGATCTGAAGGGCGGTGTGAAGGAAATTCTCGGTACTGCTTACAGTGTCGGATGCCGTGTTGACGGCAAACCCCCCAAGGTCATCATCGAAGCCATCGACAACGGCGAGATCGACAGTAAGTTGGACTTGGATATCTGTCATGCGAATGAGTACTAACGGAGCTTATAGTTCCCGAAGAATAAGCAAACCTGCGGGAGAAGGGCAGGCCAAACATTAGCCATCCAGCGAGTGGATATCGAATTTACAATACGAGTTGAATGCGACCGCGATTCGATGTAGCTACGAATAGAGGAAATCGATGAGCCATATGACGAAGTCTCTACGGACAAAGTGAATGTTCACGATCCTCGGCTACACTCTGAAATCACCCACTGCTCCATGGTGTATTTCAATTTTTGCCCGAGGTAGATAAAGCCTAGTTCCACTACTCACCGCCATGTGTCTGATATCAAATTGGTCATAGCGGTCCATTGATCGGATCAACATATATCTCCATATTTCTTGTAAAAACTGATCGACGAATGGGGTCTGGTTGAGAGAATGTACTCTCTGCATTGCTAGGTAGGGCGGCAGCCAAATCGGCAAACACTGTAATCACTCGGAATATCACAATATAACCATTAGACGCGTTCGCCTGCTTCGTCAAAAGTTCTGCCAGTCACAACTATACTTGTACATCGTCGTTATATCTGAAGCAAGTCTTATCTAAATGCTGGCTGTCCAGTAGTACTAGGTAGGAGGTGGAACGTATGCCCGAATTTACTAACAGCTATGTCTCATTGGTATGTTGCGGGTACCTCTCGCTTCGCATCGTGGCGTGCCGTCAGCAGGTTCTGGAACTTGAAACCTAGTCGCAATTGTTAGGGAGCCCAGCGATGAATTGTCTCCACTGCGTGCAGCCTGCACACCCAAACTCCACAATTTGATGCGAAGTGTTAGCATCTAGGTCCGGCTTCCGTTGAAAAGACCAATCGTCTTTGCGGCCCTTATTATTAGCTCGCTGACAGTTCACGTCTTATCTCAAGACCGCTATCGGGTCGTTCAACTGAAGCGCTGCCGCGGTATCTCCGCTCTGTCTGCTTAACGCCAGTTGGCAGCGTGTCCGCCATGCTATAACTGAAGCAATGAGCGTTTGCAGTACGCCTGCCAATGTCTCTCGATATTATGCTCGACGACGAACCTTCCATTCACCCAACGACCCTTCACCTAGCTTTTTGGCATGTTGCCATTATTGCAGACGCACCGGCAGACGGTGCCGACCGCGAACCTCGATCGTATACCCCACCCGGTTAACGGACAACCTGTACACGACGAACGGCTTCGACAAGAAGTCGGCCCATATCAACAACGATCATTTCCCATAAGAACACTCCACTCGCACACGCATTTCTCTGGTAATAGCTCCTACAATGTGAACGCATCGCACAGAGCTCGTGAACACCAGCTACGGCGAAAGACTCCGAATGGAACGATTGATGCTGGCTACGATGGATCCTCTACGAAGTCATATAGTGGGGAGCCGCCGTTGAAGCAGCTGGCTCTTCCCAGTCAACCTGTCAACACGCTTGAACATCCTTTGCCCAATGTTCGATCTTATCACCCAAACCATATGGTGGATATCGCAAGCACCAGTGTGCCATTACCAGCAGCACCTTGGCGCCCACCGGGTTATCCTGTTGGGCCAAGTTATCAGTCATCTTCGCAGCAACCTGCTGCACCATTTGCGAGTGTCTATCAGCCAGTCATTCGAGCCAATGAATATAATGTCCGAGCATTTTGTCCGCCACCGCCATCATTAGTAGGCGGCCTGACGCTTGGGCAACTTTATTGGCAGCAAGGTCTATCTGTTTGGGATTATCCATCAGCACAATGCGCCAGCGCAGTGCCGCGTGCTGCATATCCAGCGGTACCCAATTCAGAGTATACGCCAAATCTAATGGATTCCTTCCTTCCTGCGTCGAATCACACCCTGGCCTACTCACTGCAGGGCTCTAAGCCCAAAGTCCACAGCGCATACGCATTGAACCATGTCAACTACAACACTCACTCAGACTTCAAGGATAAAACTCTCTCTCAGGCTTACCGCTGCTATACCAGTCTTGTCGGTCATATCCAGGCAACTGCGAGAGCAAGCATAAACAAGGACTACCCCGGTGCAGATCATGCATCATCAAAGCATCTGATATTTCCAAAGCCTCCCAGGCCAAGGCGAGAGAGCAATGGCTTGAATAGAAACCTTCGATACACTCCTGCTCCCGGTAGAATCTTGCCGTCGGCATATTTTCACTCAGTTGCGGCACACGGTCATCATGATTCATCCGTTCAACAACCCAGCAGACACGTTATGTTCGCTGGAGTGGATCAGTTTCGCGCTTTACAAAGTGTACCGAATGGGCACATTCCGCTGATTGATTATTTTGATATGACTAGCCATGGTGTACCCTCAGTGAATGACGCTAGATCTTCCCTGGATATCCTTAAACACCTTTGTGAGCAAAGCCAGTGGACCTGGGTCGAAGGCATGCTTGTATTGGGCTGCCTTCAATATGCTGTGCAGCAGTATACAGATGCTCTTCAATGCTTTTCAAGAATAACTATATTGGATCCCAGGTATTCACTTTTCTCTTCTTATCCATGTACCGTTCCCCTATCTAACTACAGATTATAGCCACACTGAAGCATTGGCAAACATGGCTGCTTCATATTATTGTCTGGGTCGCCATGAAGAGGCAGAACAGCACTGGCTCCGCGCAGTACACCAAAGGCCCGGCTACCTGGAGGCTGTTGAGCATCTGGTTGGACTTCTGTACAAGAAGCGCAGTGAAGAAGCAATTGACATTGTGTGCTATGTTCAAAATGCGCTCGCAGATACCGGTCGTCATACGCACACAGTCGTCAACTCTCGTGGCGATCCCGCAGATCACAGGTTTGACTCTCAGATGGCCACTGGGCACTTAACCCGACAACCAGATGACTTCTCCTCGGGAGGCTTTGGCTCCAGTGGCTATAGTCTACCTGGAAGCGAGAACGGTCGAATTCTTGCCTTGATACATGCAAAAGGCACTATGCTCTATGGATTGAAAGATGTGGATGGCGCTGCTCGGGCTTTCGAAGAAGCGGTATTGATCAGCGTCGGACGGAGTATTAAGGGAATCCGCGAGCTTGTTCGCGGCATCCGCGACTCCCTCTCTCCCGTGGCCCCTCCCGCGACTGCTGCGCAGCCACTGTTGCTTACTCCTGACAAGGCCCGCCATGCGGCTCGCCTTCTATTTGGCGGCGATGGCGAGCTCCCTGGACTACGATGGGTGAACGATCTCACGCCCAGAAGAGCGGCCGTCCAAACTACAAGTAACTCGCTCCTATCATTAGCGAAAATATTTCAAGACTCTATGGCTAGTGGTTCGACGGTCTCTGCATTAGCACGACCGTCATCTGGCGTTGGCGATATTCTAGCTCTATACTATCTCTCATTGTCGCTACAGGAGAGCCCGTCGACCGCCAATAATGTGGGTATTCTGCTTGCCGGTATACCTCAGACCGCGTCAAATCTCGACAGTGCGGCGTCATTGCATCTACAAACGAGCTTCCCAGGGATACTTCCGGGGAGCGGCTTATCTCTTGCACTTTCTTACTACAATTATGGACTTCGCTTGGATCCAAAGCACGTCCATCTACACACCAATCTTGGCAGCTTGCTGAAGGACGTTGGGCAACTCGATCTCGCCATTCGAATGTACGAACGCGCTGTTGCGTGCGATGGAACTTTTGACATTGCATTAACAAACCTTGCCAACGCTGTCAAAGACAAGGGTAGGATAAGTGAGGCAATTGGCTATTATCGTCGAGCTGTTGCCGCCAATCCCGGGTTTGCTGAAGCCGTGTGCGGGTTATTCACGGCGCTCAATTCTGTCTGCGACTGGAAAGGTCGTGGCGGTGTCTATTTATACTTGGGAAAGTATGACAGATGGCATGTTGACGATGACGGTCGATTACTTGATGCAGAGATCACTAAGACTGCATCTGGCCTTAGTCAACGTGTGACTGACATTGTTCGTCAACAGCTCGATGATGCCTCGCAATGGGGCCGGGATATTATCGATAAATCGTTTATTCGACTGTTGACACAGAGTCTCTCCCATCTCGGTCCAAATGCCTCACTCGATCTCGAGAAGAATTTACAGAAATGGAGTGGTTCCCGATGGGCCGGCTCACGGCTGGTACGACTCATTGAAAGAGCTACAAAGGTTTTACTTCGAAAATGGTATCTTGACCAGCACATCCTACCTAATAGGACAAGAATCACGTACGCTCGGCCCCGGCTTCCACCATCCCTGACCGTACCATCGGCACCAACTGTTCTCCCTTTTCATACCTTTACTTCTCCATTGACGGCCAAAGAAGTAAGGGCTATTTCGCAGCGAAATGCAATGCGTATATCTTGTGCTACATTGCGTGCGCCGTGGCTTCCCGAGACCATACTACCTCCACCGGCACCACCTGGCTCCTGTCTTAACGTTGGATACGTCTCCTCCGATTTTAATAACCACCCATTAGCGCATTTGTACGTATACGTCTCGTCATGGTCGAAATTTTGAGACTAACGATCATGGACCAGGATGCAGTCAGTTTTTGGCTTTCACGATGCGACACGAGTACGGGCTTTCTGTTATGCAACAACATCGAGTGACAAATCTAGCTACCGTGCACGAATTGAAAAGGAGGCGCCTGTTTTTAGGGATGTCAGCAGCTGGACACCAGAGCGCTTGATAAAGCAAATCAGCAATGATGGTATTCATATTCTGGTAAATCTCAATGGTTATACTCGAGGTGCTCGCAACGAGATTTTTGCTGCACGGCCCGCTCCAATCCAAATGTCTTTTATGGGCTTTGCAGGCACCCTTGGGGCGGAATGGTGTGACTACATTCTCGCAGATACAACGGCTATACCACCAAGCACCTTGCGCCCGTGGCGTCAGAATCAAACACTGGAAGACATTTTTCATGATGACTCCGAGGCCGATTCCGGGGAGTGGATGTACACGGAGAACATCATCTTCTGTCGTGATACATTCTTTTGTTGTGATCACGCTCAATCGTCGCCTGCCACGGAAAGGGGTATGACCTGGGCCGATGAGCAAAGTCGGCGATGGTCAATGCGAAAGGAACTGTTCCCTGATCTACAAGAAGACAGAGTCATACTAGCGAACTTCAATCAGCTCTATAAGGTAAAGTCTTCAACGGGGCGATCAAAGGCGCAAAATCAGCTAACCATACCGCTATTCAGATTGACCCAAGCACATTCAGGTCCTGGCTCAGAATATTGGCACAGGTACCAAAAGCAGTACTCTGGCTTCTCCGCTTTCCAGAAGCTGGCGAAGCAAACCTGCGGAGGACAGCAGAACTATGGGCAGGTCCCGAAGTGGCAAGCCGTTTGATATTTACTGATGTTGCTCAAAAGAGTCAGCACATCTCACGTGCCCGGATTTGCGATTTGTTCCTCGACACCCCGGAGTGCAATGCCCATACTACTGCAGCAGATGTGCTTTGGTCTAGCACACCGTTACTTACCTTCCCTCGCTACCCGTATAAGATGTGTTCTCGAATGGCAGCGTCCATTTTAAGAGGGGCATTGCCGAAATCGCCCGAGGGACGACACGCTGCCGGGGAACTCATTGCCACGTCCGAAAAAAGGTACGAGAAAGTGGCTATTGATCTAGCTGGCGGGCTGTCATATTCACTTACATCCTCCGGGGGGGTTGCGGGTAGTGGTCGACTGGCGGAGCTGCGTAAACTGCTATGGCATAGCAAGTGGACATGCGGTCTTTTCGATACTCGTCGATGGGTCCGAGACGTCGAAACTGCCTACGAGGAGGCATGGAAGCGTTGGGAAAAGGGAGAGGGTGGCGATATTTACCTGTAGCGAATGTTATGCACCGAATCTGTTGGTTTTTCCCTGCTTTCTGGCACCTGGAGCCTGCCTACAAGCATATCACAAAGTTCATCATGTATGTTTTAGCAGGCGACGAGCGAATCTTATTTCAATACACCGCATGATACCTTACATGCGCCTGCATGCTATTTTCAACTTCATGCGTTCAGGCTTGCCCCTTCATGGGGCCAATATCCCACACATCAGGATGCGCTGCAGAAAGGTGTATTTGTTAAGGTGGCCTTGTCAACACAACTACGCACCAAATCGGTCCGGTATTGCTCAGCTACTGGCGCCCAACAAAAACCGTGCATGTAGAATATACCAGGAAGCCGAATATAAATACTTGAAAACTCAAACTGGGCGATAGGCGCCAATCCACCGCCGCCGCCACCGCTGCTAGAAAAGTTGTATGAACACGTGTCCCAAGTCTCAATAGTACTCAGGCTGTTCAAACTCAGTTTGGACGCGTACGGCGCGCTGCGCCTGCGACATGAATCATCGTAGAAGAGAGGGGTTGGGACTTGGTCGGTCCAACGTCACAAATATTCTTATTTCAGAAAGAAGCTTCAGCGTAAACCACTCGCGACGCGACGCGCACATATATCATGAATCATCAGGCACTATGAAAGCGACACGGGGAGGAGCCTTTTTTGAGACGCTTGTTAATAAAGTGCCAAGGGCTAAATTACCCACTGTATCACGCGGTATATAATCCTCCCGGATGCAATATGAATCGACAGGTAGATCTTGCGAGCGCATTGCAATGAGCCCAAGTGCTTTCCGTTCATCCGTATGCAGTTGTATAGCCAAGCACTGAGCTCCGAATTGCGCAGGGTGCATACCTGCCCCACTTACGCCCGCTGTCCGCTCCGCTTCTTTCCACACGCCCTCAGGCCGCTCACTGGTACACGCCCTAGGTACGCCTTCCAAATCTTTTGCTCCGCTCACCCTTCATCCACAAGAGTGGGGGAAGGAACCCACTCACTTGTTCACTGTGCGTCCGATGGCAGATCCCCCGAAGCTTCTACATGGGCCGAACTGGTATTTGTTCTGCCCATGCCGCACTTCACACCCGCCTCCACGCCCTTGTCTTCCGTTATTCTTTTTTTTTTCTTTTTTTTTTTTGCAACTTCATCGAATATACTCTCGGTGACAAACGCCTTCTAGCGAAGTTTCTTATTTATTGCCAGAGTTCCTTCCGCCTGACTTATTCCCCCAAGATCTATAACGTCGTGGCCACTGACATTGCCGGCTTACGCACCCTTCTTACACATCCCTCAACGCTACGAACACAACCCTCGAAACTACGAACACAACCCATCACCGCATAACCGCCTCCATGCAAGAAGAAACTACCAGGATAGCCCACCGACGCGGTCCATGGTCCCAACAGGAGGACGAGTTGCTCATGACCCTTGTTGATGGCAATGGAGCCATCAACTGGGTCCGCATTGCTAGCGCTGTCAACTCAAGAACACCCAAGCAATGTCGCGAGCGCTATCATCAAAATCTCAAACCATCTCTGAACCACGATCCCATCACAGCCGAGGAAGGAGCTCAAATCCAAAGACTGGTCAGAGAAAGGGGCAAGAAATGGGCAGACATTGCTCGCCTGCTCGTTGGCCGCAGTGACAACGCTGTCAAAAACTGGTGGAATGGCAACCAGAATCGTCGCAAGCGATATGATCGCCGCCGCAACGTCAGCATTCCCAGTAGTGAAGACTGCTACCGCCAGTCCCTGTCAGTGGGAGGCGCACAGCGGACACTGCCGCTGCCAGGCGCTATGCAGTCTCCTCTTGATCACCGTCACCCAACTCCTTCTTGGCCAGACGGCCAAGCCCCTCTACCGTCGCCTTGCTCATCCGAGTCTCCGGAGATCGACGGTCGCCATCACTACCGTGTATCGTCTAGTCGAGCTGCTTTCATATCACTTCCGCCGCTTGAGCTTCCTCCCCTGAGAACGTTGCGCCATGAAATCATCGCTCCTATGCAGAACGGTGTTCTACCAAGCCTTGGTACAATTGCTCCACAACCATGTTACAATGATACGCAGAGGCGGTCTCAACTGATAACGGCACCGAACTCGCCTGTTCAGCAACAGCAGACCTCTGACCAGAGCAAGAAGTCTAGAATATCAGTTTCCTCCCTACTAGGATGAACACTTTCAGCTGTCACCGACAAACCGCAACGAAAAACATCGTCATCAGAGGGTAGGTGAGTAATTGCTGCAGCGCCAGGTGAGCGCGCGTACTAGCCTCAACACTCTGGAGAAAGGCTCGAGGCTCACCATATTATACCCATGCCAAAAGCAAGACGATGGGCTTACTTCTATCTCGAGACTTTTGAGGGCATCGAACTGATGCGACATGAACTTCATGGAAAACGGGCGCAATGGGGTTTTTTCTTTTTCTTTTTCTTTTTCTTTTTCTTTTTCCTTTTCTTTTTCAGGGTGTGTGTATTCTGGAGCTCTTGTGTCTTCCGCCTCACTTGGTTTACTATAGGTCGCGGCCCTGTACTGTTTGTTAATGTATGATTGAGCTATGCCAGGGCTGGATTATTTGAGAATGTGCAGACGGAAGATGGTCGCCTCTTTAGGCACGGAAATGGATACCAATGAAGACTAGCGGGGTTTTAACTGATACCAATGATGGCCGTAAAAGTAACAGTCGACGTGTTCTAATCAAGAAATATCCCAGACAGCGCCAAGTGGGCTGCATGGTGAATCATGATGGCTCAAAAGCAATATCAGGGGGCGGGTCGAGCCGCGAAATACAAACTCAGGTGGCGGTGGCCGCCAGGACAACTGGCTTGGTATTCGCCTAGGTGTTGCTTTGGGAAAAAAGTCGAGGTACCATGATCTGAACTATGTACATGTACCAGTACGTAGATATGTACATAAGAGGAAAAGCTCTTCTCGATGGATTATTGGTCGATTGTACTTGGCTCTTGCCGGAACAAGACGCAAGGGCAAGACAGGCTCCAACCGTTAATAAAAGACCACCCACCACCAGTTGGCAGTCAGACTCTTTCTGGGGCTTCGTACTGTACCGAGCCCTCACAAGGATCAAGGGCACCCTTTTGAGCCTTTTGAGTGAGCTACCACGGTCAAAGTATTTGGAATGCTGTATTATTAGTAGGCGCGCCACAAGGTCGCGACGGGATCGACCACTGGACACTACCACACACACGGCGAGGAGCATCGACAAGGACCTGAAAGGAAGAGTACATTTGGTTGGGAGTTTTGCGGCGTAGATAGCCTTTGACTTGATCATTCGTCGATGGCGTCTGTCTCCCTCGCTGATTGTACTGCTGCTCTTGGGCCGTCCAGGATTTGATCACGGTCCCTTGCTAATTTGGCCGCAAGCCAGTAAAAATTGGCCTCCTTAAAATGTATCATTAGGAAGCTAGGTACAACCCTCGTGCTGCTGAATAGCGGAGTCCGAAGGTAGCACTCCAGTTTCAGTACCTCCCTGTTACCGAGAAACTTCGGCTCGACGAGAGTGCCATATTAACTAATATTTAGATTTACTGGTAGGTCACGAGCAACCCACGCCCGAGCCTTGGTCGCACCGTTGAATCCCGATAAGGATCGGACGTTGTGACGAGTGGTGCAGCCAGCGCCTCATTAACGTCAATGACAGGCCGGAGACATGGCGGAAACCCGCAACAGGTATAAGCACGCATCTATAAAGACGTTAAATGGTTGGCGGTTGAGCATTGCTTAACCGCAAGAGGTAAATGCGAGCAGCAGCTGATCAACACTACGCAGTTTACTCCGTATCTTGACCGCATACTGGCGACTGGGCAGTGACGAGTTTGGTTAGTCAAGCAGTCAAGCAGTGAACCAGCGACGGTGCCGCAGAAGATGCAACGGTCCTGCCTTCATCCACAAGTCCACCCCCGTAACTTTGTAACGTCGTGATCCAAGTATCCCAGTAATCAGGCCAAAGAACGAGACAACGCTGAAGTTGAAAAGATATGCAGAGGGCTTATGCAGTTCCTAGCTGATGTTGACCAAGTTATTTCAGAGAAGGGCCTCGAGGTCATCGCCCATCACACGCATGTACTTTACAATGCTGTCACAACTCTTGTCTCTATCACTTGTTTGTGCTTCTCTGAGTCTTGTCGACCTCGACAGTCTCAGCCAGCGGGTGACTTTATTGAAGGAATCAAGGCAGCGAGTAGTTAGCTTTGCATGCAGAGGAAGTGATGGCATTCAGTGGCAGCAGGCTATTCGCTATTACAGAAACCGCCTAGTTACCGTCCGGTCCATCATTGATCAGCCTATAACAGCGCTCTGGATGGATCCGGGTCTGCATGTTGTGGAGCGATGGCCGCTGGATGGCGCGCCCGTTGAATATCGGCGGCAGACGAACAGGGGTCAAGGATGACTTGGTTGTGGGAAACGGCCGGCATTTTGGAACTACAGCCAGCCACCCAACCAGGCAGTATCTGGAGAATTAAAAGAGGACCTCGGCTTTTACCGCCGTTGCCACCTTTGTGATCATTTGGCCCCCCCTCGCAACGCCCGACTGAACTAGTTAGCTAGCTGGGCCAGGTTGAGGAAAAGTAAGGCTGCAAGGAGTCACCGTTTCTCACCGGCGTATTTCGGGCCCAGCTGCCCGGGAGCCCCATTGGTGGCTGCAACGGTCCTCCCAAAAACGAAACCTTTTTTTGTCTTTTTCCTTGTTTTCATTTTATTACCTGTCCCTCTCCCCACCATTCCCGGTAAGGCATGACCAGCCGGCCGCAACCGCCCTGTTGTTCCACAGGACAAAGATGTTGCGCAGCTGAATCAGTATTAGGCTCTGGCCTTCTGGGTACATAGCTACTTTCAAAGGCTGTGCTTTGGCGCTTTTGTTGTGCATACCCTACCTACCTAGTACAGGCATGTACGTGCCTTGCATGCGAAGTACTCCATACCATACAGGCTCATTGATGTTTACTATGACCATTTTCCTGCCAATGCTACAATGTAGTTATGGAACCACTGGATGCACGATGATAGACTCTGTATCAATAATCCCGCATCGTCCTTTAGAGTGATTTGTGAGGACTCTATGTTGATGTGCGTGCCTGCCGCTAGACGGGTCTCGCATTGATTCCCTCCGAGAAACGGTTATTTTAGTGGTAGCGTGCCATGTGGAACCTCGCCGTTTTGGCTCATCCTCATCTTTGCTGGAATTTATGGTCTGGCTTTATTACGGCAAGCGCCTCGTGCCACCGCTGTCGAGGTTGGGGAAAAAAACCCCGTTTTGTAAGAGGCCATAGTTACATATGGGGGACAAAATAAACGGGCCAGGCAGATAATATCTTAAGATAATAAGAAGAATAAGGGAGATAATAGTATCATTAACTGGAGATTTATTTTGCTAGAGGCCTAATCGAATGTGCCAACTCACACTAAGAACTCTAATACTCAGTACTTTCAAGCAATCAAGTTATTTATTTTGGGACGGCCATGCTGTGCCGTCTGCCCAGTACATGTGGCATTCCCCACAGGTTCAGTTTTGGGTCGTTGTTTGTACAAATTGAATAGAAAGCGCAGGCTGACGCGGATGCTGGGCTTTTCTCGCTGTCACTTGCTTCCTTTGTGTCATGGTGTCTAGTCAGGCAATATTGCCAGTGTTACAAATTCCCGCCGGCTTGAACCAGGCGCCGAGGAACATTACCAGTCCTTTCTCGCTGTCCCTGGGCAGCAAGGCAAAGAGACTACTGATTAGTGATTTTGGCACCGGAGGGCTACCTTGAAAGCGGGTAGGTACCTAGTTACCCGACCGCAAAAACGGTGCCATCTTCCAGCGGCCGAGGGTCAGGGGGGTGCTTTGGCCTGGTGCTTTTCGCCGCCCACCAACTCGACGCTCCCTGTTTCTACCTGCCGGCCAACTGGCCCACCCGTGGCTCTAACAACCGTTCCGCAGCGATTTTGTGGCTTTTGTCAGACGCAGCACCGTTGATTTGTGGCGTTCCGGAGTGCGACAACCGACCGACATTTTTCGGGCCTCTGTCAACGTACCGGATATGTTGTGAAACGGCTCCGCACGTTTTCGCACCCCCAGCCCCCAGGGGGGGCAGAAGAAGCGAGGGCCCATAAAAACACAACTGCTTGTTTTTCGAGTACGATACAATTACATAGACTAGTAGTCAAATAATATACCATTATCATTATTTTTAGTGTTTCTATATACCTACCCTAACACACTATCCGAATAGTAAATATGGTTATGCTTTTTGGTTGAGCGCTCGCTTTTTCTGTCCAACCAGGTGTCACAGCCCGCGGGCACCAGCTGGCTGCCCGCTAGTGTAGCTTGGCGGACAACTCAACCCACGTCCTTGGGCCCAGCGCATACAGAGTCGTACTGGGGATAGTTTCCTGTCTCACCTAGTCTGCTAGAGTCCAGGGGACGAAAAAACTTTGTTGCAGTAGAGGCAGCGTATTCAAGTTACTATTAAGGATGAAAAGGAAGAGAGAGTAGAAATAAAATACGAAGGACCAAAGGTAAAAATAGAGGTATTAGGATGAACCTGACAAGCGCTTGTGTCATCTTGTCTGCTGCCGCGGCTGCTGCCTTTCGTGGCATTGCAGGCTTTCAATCCGTGTCCGTCCTCGTCCTGATCATCCGTTGCGTCGACTCCAAGCATGCAGCAAAGCTGAATGCAGGCATTAGACAAGCAGCCCAGAACCTTGTACGGTGCTGTGTGGCTTGCTGGCGCCTGGGCAGTGGTCCAATCGACGCAGCTCTACATATCTTCAGGCCTCGATTCTGCCTCACCGCAACACTAGCGTTCATCTTGCCAGGCAGCAATATTATCCCCAAGTCGTGGTGCTTACTATTTGTACCATGGCCGAAGCATCCACTAGCGCGCAAGTGAAGGAAGTACCATCTCTCATTCCGTGTTTGCCAGTACGCCCATGTCGTAACAGGTATTGTGGCAAATAACTATCAAGTGTGTGTTTCTTTCTTGTTTAGTTTTTTGTCGTGTTTCTAGCTCTGTGTAGGTGAATGTGTTGGTTCTCGATCCATGCTGGGGGAGATCGATATTTTTCAGCGGCGACCACATTTGGTGCCGTATGTCTACTGCCCTTCCTACGCCGGAGTATGTAACAACTTTTCCCATTTTGCAATGCAGTGATTTTAGCTACACACATATCAACTTTTCGCGGTGTATGTTTCGCGGTGTCTTCTTCTACTTTTCCAAGCGTTCTCGCTCTGTGATCCCTCCTCTGTAACTAACGCGTCCCAGCGATCTGGGCTTACCGGTTCTCGCTTATCTCGCCGTTGGATTTTCTCACCCTGAGGGGTGTGTGTTTTTAGCCCCGGAGCTCCCCTGAATGCCGTGCGCAAATATGTACCCCTCAGCCATGTCCTCGCCATTCGTTATTATCTTCTTCCGCTTCTGCTGCCTCTTTTCTTTGTTTTGGTTGTTTGTTCACTACCCCAGAAACTGTCTTGCCGGCCAGGTGAACTCTCTCGCGGCCGGACTCAGACGTAGAAAGGCAGACTTGTTGGTTGAGCACGCAGCTGTCCTTTCATTAATAATAAGTGAGGGGTGGTAGCCTCCCCGCTTCTGTGGAAGCCCATGCTGACCAAGTTGTAAATCTCCATACTACTACTTGTAACTTGCGCACCGAGCGCAGAACCCTGGCCACTACGTATTTTGGCCAATCAATTGCGCTCGTCAGGTCCAATGTGCCAAACCCCCGCACTTCGCAATGCTGTTGCACGTTGCACGCGCGAACTCTGTTACGTCAGTCGCTGAACCGGGGACCTGGTTTGAGAGCCCGAGCCACATTACCAGTCACCCGGGAGGGAAAGAGAAAACAAATCGGCTTGCCGGGGGGGGTGCCGATAGGCCACTAGCCGCACCGTTACACCGAGATGTTTGTTTTATTAGTTTCAATGGCGGTAGTTACCATTAATAAAGTGGTTTTGCTTCATGGGCTGGAAAAGCATTCAATAAACCCCACACTCTCTCTCCCATAAACTGCTACCTCCGACATCATATATCCCCTACCCGTGATTGTCGTGATGATTGATAGGCTTCGAGGTGGTTCGTGGTTTGTGGATCACGGCAACGGTAGGGTAGTTTGAAGTAGACAGCAGCAGAGTATCGCGCCGGGTTGGGCGGGTTGGGCGGGTTGACGGGTGTGTATTACGTGCCATTGGTTCCAGTGTGCTTATTGATGTGGTGGGTGTATCGACCCTGTTTCTTATTCCGGTGGGTTGCTCTGTTAGATATATTCGCGATGTAGGTTCCATGGGTTCACAATTGTCCGGCTTCAGCATTCGATCCATAGCCAGGCTTACCATAGCCAAAGAACACGACACAGAATTCCCCTACTGACTGCCCAGATGATGTTGTAGAGACACAATGTACTACCCGTGAACACGACTCCCATCCACACAAACAGGTATGTCAACAGGTGCAACACAATTCGGTGAGATTGTCCGACCACGCTTATATACGCACTCTATCAACAGGGGAGCAACAGAGACTAAGGCATATCACCCCAAACGGGAGGAGGTCACGACTAGCCCTATTTCCAACAAAGTAGCGAATCAACATTCGCAATACAAGACGAGGTGCACCACGGAAGAACGCGACACTACGTGCCGCATAAAACCCAGGCAGAGGAAACAGCCAAAGCTACTCACCAAGTATCAACCATTTTTGAATGTTGATCGGAAGGGGGGCAAGAGAGCAAGGCTTCGAACCAGCAAAATTTCAGACCCAAACAGAGCACGCAAGGCATCGGACTTGTAAGTGTTTGTCACAAAAGACCGCATTGGAAGCCCGCGGAACGTCCGCTGGCGTGACAGCCCAATAATTGTAGAGTAAAACATACTACAATGAGCCCAGCTAGCAATGAATAAAGTTGCACGTGGCTAGACGAGTCGGTAGGATGAAGAAATTCCACCCCCAAGAGCACAGCCGTCAGAAGAGAACCTGAACCGCCTCAAATAAGCCAGCCGGAAGCGATAGAGTAGCCAAGTGCCACACTACGTAGTCGTGGGTCAAAACAACGTAGCCAATGGATCAAGTGAGCATGCTACGCCCCAGCACCCAGACAACATCCCGTTTCCCCCCCCCAAAAACATAAAGAGAACAAAAAAAAGAAGTGCACAATCCAGCTGTATTGACAGCAGTCCGTATATCGCCGTGGCTACCAATGCAAATACCAATCGAGCCTAGTTCCGCCCCAGTAGTTGCTTCGACTCCTCCTCCTTTCCAAGCAGGCCCAGGCTGCGTATTTGTTTCGCAGTCGGCGCATCGTCTCGCGCGGTGGCGGCCTCTGATCGGGCATACGCGGCTTGCATAGCCAAAGCCCTAGCATGCTGTTCCAACGTAAGCATTAATTGTCTCACGTAGATAATGATGTAACACACCTCCTTCTTATGATGTAGGCATTCGTAATAGTCCTCAAGCACTAGTGAGCACTTCTTTTTGCCGGAGTCATCATCGGCCGAGGTGTTGACGACATAACAGCCCATCACTTCTTGCCAGAAGGAGAAGCAACGGCCAACGCCTAAAGACGAGTCAATTTCTCCCAATGGAGTAAGCTTTGATAGATGTAAGGGCGATATACCTCCATGCA
Source organism: Cordyceps militaris CM01 (assembly GCF_000225605.1). NCBI lineage: Eukaryota > Fungi > Ascomycota > Sordariomycetes > Hypocreales > Cordycipitaceae > Cordyceps > Cordyceps militaris. Next base: position 1,102,490 of record NW_006271971.1, read on the forward strand.
TGCCATATCCGGACGCCATTATGATCGAATCGCTGCTTTCGTCAGATTCGAGACCTATGTTGGGTGAGGATCATGTTGTTTGGAGGCGCAAGCTGGCAATTTGAATCCGGAGTATACTCGGCAAAGCCGAAGCATACTAATGGTTATACATGCATAAGCGCGTAGGAACATAGTTCCTTAGTGTACTCATGTTAAAGCTGACGAGTTCTGATTGTGACATATCCCCGTTGGTACCCACTCGCTGGCAGACAAATGGCCCCCATAGATGCATATCGATCAGAACACGGTGCAGACGTCACAGGAGGTGAAGATATCGCCCATGCAAAAGAGCTGCAAATTCAGCGGCAGTTTGAACCAGGACATAAGAACGGTACTCATGATGGGCAAGGAGCTATCACCAGCCAAGGTTCTCCTGCAGGCAGCATATTTGGCCGCCCGAAGCGACATTGGCAGGCTAGCTTGTCTTGCACGCCGGAACGACCATGTTTTGCGCCCCGAGATTCTACTTCGCGTGCTTCTTACATATCTCCCAGAGACAGTGGAACCGCGCGTATATACCGAGTTTTTGCGCAATGTTGCGGACGGAGAAACGCGAATCCCGGCCGATCTTGAGTTAGATACCTCACCCTTCGACACCACCAGCGATGAAACCGCGACAAAGCAGGCAAAGAAGCTTCGCCTTTTACCTTTATCGAGAGACAAGGCAGAAAGTGGCGACAAGGGCGATGTTCTTTGCGAATTCATTTTCTCAAGAGCATACAGAATTAACACTGAAATGGGAGCATTATCACAGTTGCCCGAACTTCTCCAACCATTTCTCGACTACCCCTCCATAAAGCAATGGGCCGCCTCAACGGTGTATCCATTTGTGAGACGCAATTGCCAATATCACACAAACGCCTCATCACAGTATACTCTGTTTGAATTTGAGAACATCCCTGACCAAACCGCGGCGATATTTCTGCTTTCTGAGTCCAATACCGGTGATGGAAGGGCCACTGGGCGAGATCTCCGAGGATTGGTTGCACCATGGCTATATAATGATATGCGCTGGCAACAAAGCGCCGCGTCAGTGGGCGCTACTGGGGTAAACTGTCCGGGATGGGAACAAGTCCTGGATACTATATTGTCATGGGCAACGAAATCCTGGGGAAATGTGGCTGGTGCGATCACAGACTGGGAAGGGCCACGCGACGTATACTTTGGCGAGAATCTTACGATGAGTCTTTCGGATGACAGGATCCAATATCTTCAGACGACATATGCTACGACGGCTATTGCCTGCGTCTACAGCACCGCCGAGTCAAGTGAGGAAGCCTTGCGCAGTGCATACCAAGTATGTTGCGAGACTCGCAAGCGACTTGATAAAACGGACTTGCCCCCAACACTAGAGATGATCATGTCGGACTTTTCACACCTACCAGTCTTCCAAACGACGCTCAGTGGCGATTCTAGGATGGCCACATTTCTGCGCGAAGACTTGCTCAAAACATCAAATCCCCTCACTTCAGTAGCACCCGAATCTCTCAAACTGGTAACCGCGCTCACAATTAGCGCGTACCTTTCTACGTCCTTAGGTGTGTCATGGTCCGTGCGGAAAGCAGGAGACCTACTCTTCATTGGAGATGCAAGAGAACAAAAAGGCGAGCTTAGCAAACTGCTTCGAGCTATAGCCAGAGAAGCACGACACGGTGATGATAGCTATTGGAAACGGTCGAGAGATGCCATTATATGGCTTTCTAATTGGGGCCATAATGACAACAAAGAGCTGTCATCACATTGCTATGGGCCGCTGGGCATGGTCTCTAGGGAGCATATCGAGACCGAAGTTCTAAAGATCCTGTTATCCAAGACAAGTATGGCGCTCTCGTAGCTTATAGGCAATAAAAGTGACACGCTAACCTTATGATAGGGTATTCATTATCCAGGGAGATATATGAAAATGTCAACGAGCCACTGCCTCGAGGCAAGCTTCAGGATGTTGTATACCATTCTGCTTTGGATGCCTTTGACAATGCCTCAAATCTGAACAGAACTCGCGGCGGACTTAGGAAATGCGATGAGATGTGAGTATATGCCCCCTAGAAGCTGCACCATGGTCGCTAATACCAACCTAGAATTCATTTACTCCCGGAAATGCTGGAGAAATCTTCCCAGCCGGTCAAAAGGGTGGAGGCGCTCCTCAGAGCTAGCCATGCGCTGAGCGACTACCGCCTTGTTCTCAAGCAAGGCGAGCCCTTCAGCCCAGTTGTACTTCGAGTACACTCTGACCCGATTAGTATAATAGAGAAAGTGCTAAACCAGAATCCGAAAGCTTACACACGCATCCACGAGTTTCTGGAGATGGGAGCCAACATGGTACATGCTGGCCTGACTTCCCATGGCTCGTCAAGGACGGTAGCAGCAACATCGTCGGAGATTGAAGAGGGACTTTTTATTGCCGAAAGGCGAATAGCGGCAATGTGCATTGAAGCGGCGTTGAACGAGGATGACTTCGAAACAGCTTACTCGTACGTTGTTAGTCGGCTCGGAAATAGTGCGACAACGCTGGCTACTCACACAGTTACTCTATTCGATACGTGGTCATGGGCGGCAGCCCTGAAAGCCGGACAGTATATTCGGACAGAGCGATCACAACAACCGACGCATCTGGGAACAGCTAGCGGCAATCTTGAAATACGTCACCTCGAGCAAAGAATCGAGTGCTTAGCCATGGCAATTCGCGCAGCCCCAGCGGCCGAACTTCGTCAAATTTTGAAGAGCTTTCGTCGATGTGAAGAGCAGCTAGACTCAGCAATCAGGGAAGAAGCAGCGAGCGAGACGGCATGGGATTCCGCAGGAGATTTTAGTGCACTGCCCGGTAACTTCGAGCGTCCGGTGCAGCGACAAGGGCAGCCTCCTCGCAATATGGTCTCTGGTGCAGCAGCAAAGCAGGGAGAGGAGGCCCCAATGTCACTGTTCGACCTGTCTCGAGCTACTGCGAGAATTGCGCAACGCAACCTCACTGCTCTGTCTAGTCTTCAAGGTATGCCGCCGCCAGCTGGAAACACAATCGTTTCGCGGGAGCAATCGGAAACTCGTACAAGGAAAAGAGACCAATTGCGAGAAGCCGCTACCGGGACACTCGTATCTGGTGTTGGTTGGCTTATTGGCGCGAAAGTAAACGGAGGAAATCAATGAGGGAGTCAATTGAATCTGAGGTTGGACTACCTTGATAAATAGTTGCTGGGAACGCCATCCAGTCAGTATGTATCTACCTCTGCGATCGTACGTACGGAGCATTGGACATATTTTTCTCACGGCTTTCTTATAGCTTTCATACGGCCACTTGATTCCCAACCGAAACAAAGTCTTTGCGCCAGCCGGAATATGTTCTAGTTGTTTTGTAGCGCGACGTATTAACACAAAACAATCACCGAACCGTACCTGAGAGGATATGTTGACGAGCATTGGCAAGTTATTTTGAATAACTAAGGTGCCGACTTGGTTAACCTCGCTCTACGAAATGTACGTGGGAAGGCGAGGTAATAGGTATTGGTAGAAAGGAGCAACATAATGACAACCTAGGTCAGCAGATACGCAGCAAGTGATTTCTAGCTCCATTGACTCACCAAAGCTCCGCCGGCTTTCGGTCGGAACTAATATGAGCATAGAAGCATACCTGGGGAGACAGTGTAACTTACCTATCTGATCAGTGTATGAACAGATTAATAAATTGTCAGCTAGAGTCTGGCAAGTGGCTGTTATTCACTGACCCTACCAAAGAACAGTGATAAGAGATCGGAAATGAGCCGCATGGCAGTGGATGGACGATGCGACAGATGCGACAGATGCGACAGATGAGCCGAGTGTGCAGAGAAGGCTGTATTGGTGCGGCAGAAACGAAAGCTGCCAGAAAGTGCGCGACTTGGTTGAGCAGGGTAGGCGACGGCTGATTTTACAAGATTTGGTTCGATGGCAGCGCAGATGCATCTTGTCTTGCTATGCTGTTTGTTCATGGTTGTTTGATGGAAGCCGCGAGGATCGAGAGTCCGGCACCAGACAGGGCGTAGTGGATAGAGGATCAGAGTAGGAAAAAATTAATGGCGTCCTAGTCGACTTTTATTTGGCCCCGTGGTTCACATCGTGATATGTCCAATTTGACGTTTTCTGAGCGGTGGTTGTAAAACTATTAAAGACGCGGTCGCAGAACGCGTGGGTGTGAAGAGTTTTGATTTGCAAAGTCCGAAAGCTGCCAAATGCGGCGCACATGTATCCCCGTCGTGCAACTGAAAAGCCCAAAACAATCATCCATTCTTGGATGAAGACGCGTATTCTCGAATTTTCTCCCATAGCCGTCGCAAAGCGCGAAAAAAACTCGGATGAGTAGTTTCTCGAGAAACAATGTTGACCGTAACGTTCGCACACCGGTGCGGAAGAGATTGAATGACAAACGAAAAGAAATAACAGAACAAGAGGCTCTGACCACATGCAGTCCAGAGTAAAGTAAAACTATACAGGGCCTAAATACGGCCGTTGGAAGCGATACGACTGCGTTGAAATGCGCTCATCGCATCGTGGCGTCGGCACCTGAAAAAGGTTAGCTGCTGGTAGCAGGAGAAAGTGTATTTGCTGTTTCAAACCTCCGTGGTGCTCTCGTGGCTCGGAACGCGATGCGGAGTCGGCATATCCGCCAGAGCCTCCAGCTGCAGGTTCACGAGGGCGCCCAGCCTCACGATCACCTTGACGGTCATATCTCTCACGGTCATAGCCACCGGCAGCGCCGCGTGGGCCACGGTCGTCACGTCCACTCTGCCTCTCGCGACCATAGTTCTCATCGCGGTCCCGGCGCTCATAGCCGCTCCGTTCGTAGTCCCGACCATAACCTGCTCGCTCGTCGTAACGTCTGTCCTCACGGTAGCCACGTTCGTAGCCGGAACGCTCGTAGGAGCGCTCATAGCCACCGCGGTCATCAGGGCGGCGCTCGTAGCCTCGCTCATAGCCGCCTCGGTCGTTGCCGCCTCGGTCGTTGCCACCTCGATCGTTGCCACCTCGCTCATAGCCGCGAGAACGGTGTCCCTCATCACGGCCATAACTACCGCCATAGCCTCCGCGGCGACGATCCTCGAATCGGGGGCGCGGGTCTATTATTTATATGAGTCAGTGAATTTTTCAAGGGATGAAAGCGGCGATGACAAACCTCTCTTGGGTGGGCCGAAGTATTTGCCAGGGGTGGGAGTGCGAGGCCGGGCTCGGCGAGCCTTCTCGATGCTCAAAGTACGGCCTTCAATCACCTCTCCCTGAAGTCCCTCTCTGGCGGCCTCGGCCTGCTCTGGAGTGACCATCTTGACGAAACCAAACCCGCGCGATTCCTTGGAATGAGGATCTTTCATGATCTGGCATTTCTCAACCTCGCCATATTTCTCGAACATCTTGGTAACCTCGGCCTCTGACAAACGCGGGTGAATGCCAGTCACGAAGAGGTTCGAGCCGGGGTTGATAGCGCCATCATCATCGTCCTTCGGAGCAGAGGTTTCCTTTGAGCCGCTTTGGCAGAAGAATCAGCGATGCTTCTCGCCCGCCGGTAGGACTCTTTTAACTAACCTGTCAGGATGCGCAGCAGGCGAAGCGGAGCGACGACGCCCGGTGTCGACTTCATCACGGCCGGGGCGTGGGGAGGCACTCCTGTTGTCGCGTTCGTAGCGAGGAGCTTCATCTGTGCGAAGAGAGAAAATGTCAACGTCTACTCTAAAACGCTAAAAGACATCGAGACTTTACCTTCATAACGATCGCCGTTAGGCGCCTCGTAATCCATTGCTGCACTTGCCATATTGCTAATTTTTCAATTAGATGAATTGGGTGAGGTGGAAGATGGCTTGACTGGGATTGTTGATGTTTGAAGGCAGCTTGCTGGTATGTAGCCAGAGGGGCGAAAACAGTGCTGCGAGCAAACAAAACCGGCTGCTTGCCAGACATTATCCGAGACACGCTAGCTGGCGTGTGCCGCTAACACGGTTCAACGAAGTGTTTTTGGCTAACGTAAGCTGAGATTGGATCGCTCGTCTACAGGTAGTTATATTCCTTATTATGCATCACAACTGTTTCGGGCTTGAAGCATCGTATATGTATCGATGATAGGCTGGTATCTCCTCTCGGGTGTATTCGTTCATCTTACTGTATTCTTTTTTTGATTCGTATATTGCAAAGCTACTGGTTGAGCCTGCAGTGGCGACAGCAACGTTACCAAGAATGCTAAATCCGGTTCAGTAGCAAAGCAGTGACTCGGCAATGCTGGTTGGCGAATCGCTAGCCAAATGACTGATTGACGGTGGCGCAATGGGAGTACCGTGCATAAAATCCGGCAACGAGCCTGTGGCTGCTAGGTCGTTGCCGTTGACTTTTAACTTCTCATCACCACACATCTTCGGGGTCAACCTCGTGATCCTCTCCGTCATCTCGAACATTCTCATGCTTCATATCTCTCTTCATTGATTTGCGCATATCAAACGCGTCTTCGCTGGATTTGGTAGCGTCCGCAGCGTGGTCCCCATAATAATCCTTCACCACTCGGAAAACGCTGTATCCCATGCTCTTGTAGAATGTGATGGCTCTCTCGTTGCTTTTCCGAACAAAAAGGTCCATGAACCAAGCGTCGTTGGCATCGGCAGCTGCCTCTAGTTGTTCTGTCAGAATTTTACCGATACCGAGCCTGCGCGCCTCAGGGGCAACCGTAAGAGCAGTAATGTGTGCGTGCCATGGCAGATAGTGCTCAGAGTATTTATAGGCGTCTGGTGATGACTCGACTTTCCCCATAACTGATGATATTGTTAGTTAGTGCCGAAGCTCAACTGGAGTTTTGTTTTCATACTGTAGCCGACAATGTTTCCATGTATGTCTTCACAAACTTGAAAGAGGGAAGGCCACTTCGAATGATACTGGAGGTAAAACCCAAGTTCGTATGATTCTGTCAAAGGGTCTAAGTTGCATTTCGAGAACTTATTGACATCCTCAGGGCGAAATCGGCGAAAGGTTGTCATGGCTATTTGCCCGATCGGCTCTACAGTTGCGTGCAGAATTGTTTAGTTGGACAATGAAATGAATGTCCGTACTGTCGGTATCGGCAGTACTAAGGTAACGTTAGACTACATGGGTACCTACCCTAGGGTAGCAGGCTTTACTAATTACTAAGGTGATGGTACGGACTTCACAGGGGGGGAAAGTTTGGTCGCCCTTTGGCTCCTGCGTACATGAATGCTCCACTTCAGGACGGCGCCACACTCTGCTCAACGACAGCACATCCGTACATTTCACACTGCATATTCGTTCGCTTTCCCTACTAAGTTGCTAATATTTCAACCTTGCTCCCCTCGGCGATACTGACTTCACATTACCGTATGGTACTTTGACAGCCTACAGTGCTGCAGTGTGACGAAGACGAACAACGGAAAGTCGGGACAGTTTATGCCAGAGCCTTGGCGGTGAGCGAGGGCCTACGCTTTCGAGATGCCAGCGTCACCAAAAACACCACAACACTCTCGACACTCGTCTGTTGCTGACGGCCATAGCGCTTCGCCAAATGCTCGCAGATACTCTAGGTCGTCCGTCAGCGATGCCCCGACCCCATTTCGCAACAGCCTTTCCCACCAGGATACAATAGACATGAGCGTACTGGCAAGCGTAGGCGGCCAAGCAAGCAACAGCATGGGAAACTTGGCAGATGAGCTCGCCGATGCATTTTCGGACTTTGGAGACGAAGAAGACGCCGTCACAGGAGAAGTTTCAAGCGATCAAGGAAGCGGCGACGCCTCGAAACTGGATTATTATCGTGATAGTGGAGTGGACGTGAATGATGCTGGTGGCAGCGATGGAGAGAAGACAAAAGACGCAAAGCTCACTATACCATCTCCTCCTCGACGGGGACATCAGAAGAAGGGAAGTGAGTATGACGGCAGTGAATATGGCTCCGAATCAGATCTAGACGCTGCTGGTTTCACCACGAATCTCATTGCTAGAATCGACGCTGTGGAGTCACTGGTCCGTCGCGGCACAGAAAGTTACGGGAGACCGGGAGATGATGTATTCAAGCGAGTAACGGAAAGCTTGCGTGATCTGGGGTCACAGTCAAGTGTTGAAGGGAATGCATCACGGTACAAACTGCGCCGTTGCCGCAACAAACGATATACTGACTTGCCGCAGACTTATTACAGCGCACACAGCGCTTACTACACACCTTGCGCACCAGACTCGTCAACTTCATAACCTGACTTTCCCGTTGCTGTCGCCTTTGGTGCCGACGCCTGACCTAGATACCATCGATGACCTGGTACCGCTTCTAGTTTCTTTGCTAGAGGCCATGCCAACACCGTCAACTGTCGCCTTCAACTCTCTAGCAGCACTTCATTCTATTACGGTCGAGTTGATACAGACCTTGAGCTATCTATCTGATACTCTACACATGTCCCGGCAAACCATTATTACTGCAACACGCAGGTTGAAGAGCTCAAAAGAACTTGTTGCTGAGCTGAAAAGAGACGAGGAGCTGCGAGAAGAGGGAGAAAGGTGGCTCAGCAGAGGAAATTGGGGGGAGAGATTGCAGAAACGAGAGTGCGCGGGAGTTTGTGGCGACGTCATTGGCGGCTTCGAGGCGGTGTGCGATGGTTGGCGGGAGCGTCTCCTCGCTCAAGGAGAGTCTACAGCTTGATTTTTGCGCCTGGGCCACCAACACTGATTAGTACATAATCGCAAATTCTGAGATGGGAACTCAAGTGACGCTTGTAGAACAGCGTTGTCATGGCCTGTGCAATCTCCATCGCTGCAGCCAGATTCTCAGTTCAAATTTACATTCTATAGCTAGAGATGATGGATATTCATAGGTAGACCGAACATGACCATTATGAACACTATTGATGCGGATTATTTGATGCTGCTTTGTCTCAAAGCCCACGAAATGACGTTTTGAAACCAAAGTTGTCAAAAACATTGGGTAGTTTTTTCACCTCCATACCTGCCATGCTGTTCTTCTGCGCGTAAGCGTGACTTTCCTTTGTTTATTTGGTGTATGTTGACGTTGCGTCGTACAGAAAGGGGTTCAGTATTTTGGGCAAGGGACGCGTGTTTTGCGAGCGATTAGCGCCGAGTCGCTCGATTGGGTGTTGAGAACAAGGAGATGGTCCCTGTTGTAACTACCCCGCTATGCAGTAAATGGGCTGGCGCGCAGAACGCGATCAGTCTCGCGCCCATTTCGCGTTGTTAGTCATCAACAGACTTGGCAAAAATTGAAATGAGGACGCGTGGGAGGACATTGAGAAAAAATCGGCATTAGTCCACGGGTGATAGCTAGGTAGTTATCGAATACCTTCGATACAGATGGCTATAAAAAGAATGAAAAATCTCGCAAGAGCAGATCTTCAAATGTAATTACGAAGGTGCTATTACGTAGTTAAACTGTCCATAGCGTCGAGTAACTTATAACTACCTAGGTAGTTTATTCTTGTTGTTATGATGAGCCTGACGCCGTAACAAGCAGCTCTTCTAAGACAGCCTCTAAAGCGAATACAAATTAACTATAAGTATTTAGATTTTTATTATAACTACATATAATAGTAATATAAAGATAATATACTAGTTAGTTAATAAGGTGCCTATGGATCTAAAGTACTAATAGGTACCTCTTACTTACTAGTTCTAACTACCTAGGTACGCTCTTTAGGGACCTATGTACCTAGGTAGGTAGGTAGGTACCTACCTACCTCTATTGCGTAAGGGTGCAAAAACACAAATCAGACACAAAATCTGCACCAATACTGCAATCCAAAATAGTAAAAAAGACGCAGCAGAAGAAACAGAGGGAGGCCCTTATTTGAAAACAATACAGTCAGTACTGTAGCCCATACTACTGAGGTCGCGCAAGGCCAGTGGCTATTGGAACTCCTCTACTTATTTAAGCCGAAGCCAAGTTGGCGCGCCTGGTGGCCCAGCGATCCTGGGCCAACCGCACTGCCTCGCCCCATAGCCGCCTCCTCCCGCCCCCCAAGTCCCTCCCAGACTTCAACCTCCCTCGCTCCTCAATCCCCTCGACTTCGCCCACTCTCAACACAGGCCGCCTTTCTTTTGTTGTACACCCCCTCAAATCAAAAACTCACAGCGACAGAGAGATACATAATACCAACTGGCGCCTTTTTTGGGCCTCGAACTGCTTCCACTGAACTTCGATATCAATCACCAACGCTACCCGCCTTGTTCTATCATTACTCTCAACTCCTCGATTGGCGCTCTTAAGCCCGTCGGAAGCATATTTTGATCGGAAAACATATCACCTGCCAATCTCAACCCGACATCATCCTGGTAGGAAACGCCTGTTAATTGCTTCTGGCAGCGCACGAGCTCGAGCTCGAAATAGACATTTGTGCCCGAGGCACTTCTTCGATCGACTTAAAACATCCTGCTATGAGCGAACAAAAGTCTCCATCCGTCGGAAGTGCGCAAGCATCCTCGTCACTACATAGTGGGCGTGGGCGCTTAGAGGCACGCAGCTCTGTCGACGCAAGCTCAGCTCGTCGTATCCGCAATGTGCTAGGCAACCAGGATTCAACGAGGACAGCCCGCTTCGACACAGACTCTATCGATAGTGCTTTAGCAAGGGAGATGCATCGCCCACACCGTGAAAGCACCCCGGGTGCCAGCCCACGACGAAAGCGCCAAAGGATCAACGGAGACAGGTACAATATCTCCTGGAGCATCATCAAGACAACTATAGATTTCTAACATGCTCTTAGATTTATCCCAAGCCGATCCGGACAGGACTTGCAAGCCAGCTTCAGCTTACTTCACGAAGACGGCTCACCGGCAACGTTGTCAAAGCAAAAGAAGCGCACACCACATGGCGAGTTGCATTTCCAGAAAAGTGAGCTTGTAAATTGAACACTAAAAGTATCAAACGAGGCTAACAGTGTTGCAGCGGAGGAAGCTAATCGTACATTCTCATCACTGCTACGAGCAGAGATGTTTGAAAGCTCAGTGCCACAGGCACCGTCGTCCCTTTCACCGGACAACTCCCTCCCCAACACCTCAAGAAGAAATCCTGCGGATGGTACACGGTCTCACACGCCTCCAAACAATAATTCCGCTACTTCTCTTCCATCATCACTCACTCCATCGACTCCGCACAAAAACCTCTTTTCATACATGTCTCCTAGACATCATCACATCGCAGGTCATCCTACCCCCACCAAAACGCCACAGAGCCGTCATGGTGTGAATCTCGATACTCGAGCAGAGATCTATAGCCTATCACCGGTGCGATTCGGCAGCCAACAAATGTTGCTCAGCCCTCGACGGCAACCACGCTCGGTCAACAAAGTCCCTTACAAGGTTCTAGATGCACCGGAGCTGGCTGATGACTTCTACCTCAATTTGGTAGACTGGGGTAGCGCAAATGTACTTGGTGTCGGCTTGGGATCCAGTGTGTATATGTGGAATGCGCAGACTAGCAAGGTGAACAAGCTTTGCACGCTGGAAGATGACACTGTCACGAGTGTATCGTGGATACAAAAGGGAACTCATATTGCAATCGGTACTGGCAAAGGCCTCGTGCAGATCTGGGATGCTGAAAAGGCCAGACGATTAAGAACTATGACGGGTCACACGGCTCGGGTAGGATCTTTGGCGTGGAACTCGCACATTCTGACTTCTGGCTCCCGTGATAGGCTCATCTATCACAGAGATGTCCGGGCACCTGACCAATGGCTGCGGAAACTTGTTGGTCACAAGCAGGAGGTTTGCGGTCTGAAGTGGAACTGCGAGGATGGACAACTTGCCAGCGGTGGCAATGACAATAAGTTGATGGTGTGGGATAAGCTGTCAGAAACGCCACTTTGGAAGTTTTCGGACCATACAGCTGCTGTGAAAGCAATAGCGTGGTCACCACACCAACGTGGATTGCTCGCATCTGGAGGCGGTACAGCGGATCGACGCATCATCTTTCACGACACAACCAAAGGCTCCGTCATCAATGAGATCGATACTGGAAGCCAAGTTTGTAACCTCGCATGGTCGAAAAATTCCAATGAAATTGTTTCGACACACGGTTACAGTCAGAACCAGATTGTTGTTTGGAAGTATCCTTCGATGCAGCAAGTCGCAAGTCTAACTGGCCACACATACCGCGTTCTGTACCTTGCCATGAGCCCCGATGGGCGAGTCGTGGTAACTGGAGCAGGTGACGAAACACTCCGATTCTGGTCTGTTTTCAACCGAAGACCAGGCAGTAAAGAAGACGGAGAAGCCGGCGGTGGTAAACTGGCAGACTGGGGCATCATACGATAGACCCGGCGATCTGAAATTTGAACTACTCAGGGTGCAATTATGCTAGAATAATCTTCCCACAGCCCAAAGCCTGGCCAAAGATGACACATTAGCTGGGATCCACGAATGAAGCTCACGGAGCCACTCGGCCGGCAGCATCGCGGCTTTTTGTTGGGTACGTGGCCTCGGTAGTCCTTGAAATTGGACGAAAGCCAGTAAAGGAAAGAGCGAGCCGGAACGAATTGTTTGAATGAATGGAACGCAGTACGGATATCAGAGACAGAGCAATGCAAAGCAGGGAAGAAACAAGATCCACAGGAAGTGGAAGGAAACGAGCACGGCGGATCTAGTAGCGTTATGGTTTAAGAAGCGATCGATCTGTACTTGCAGTAGTTATGTTTAAGCAGCATAGCGGATTTAATGAAAGGCATACATAGGTTTAAGCCTTGGTACATTTGCTTTCGAATGTGATAGTAATATAACGTTTTCCATGTCCGCAAAGCAGGTCAAGCACGTGACGCACCAATTTTTACAATGTTTATGAATTCATACTTGCATTTCTGTGGTATTAGGTGGCTTGAAAATCACGAGAGTATTGTTGAAAGAGCGAAAAACAACACCAACACGCTGATGTAAAGTGACAACTAAAGTAGTGAAAACTCAACGCAATACACTGATCGACAGATATCAGCGAGAAACTAGACCGTGAGTTCTAATCGAGCTACGCACGACCCCACAATAAAATCGTAAACCGGACTATTAGTCGATAGCCTTTCTCTCACGAGCTACATCTCGCGCTCCGCCATCAACGCTGGTTGAATTAGCCGCATTGGATTCATCCAGAAGCGGGATACGGTCAAGGCTTGCTGTTCTTGCCATCGCATCCCTTGCAGTAACGGCACTGGGCCTAGGACTAGATATGCCAGAAGCCTTCTTGGACTGGAAATCGGCGATTGCGCTTTCCGTCTGGGGTTGCATCAAGGGGGATGTGAGCATGAGTTCCGGCGAAGTCTGCCATTTGACTACTTCAGCCTTCATAGCCTCGAGTTCTTTTTGGAACCGTTTGCCGAAGACATCAATGTAGTAGGTAGAGCCGTTGTATATGCTCCACGAAAATACAACCAAGAGGAAAAAAGTCGACGCATAGCGGCTAATAAACCAAAGCGGACATGGTAGCATAGTGAGAACAGCATAAACGTACTGAATCATCATAAACGTGGGTTCTTGTAGCGCGCTGGGCATCGATAGAACGAGTTTGCCGATCCAAGTCCTGGCATATGAACGGCGAAGCCAGGTAAACGAGGTTGGCCGACCAGCGGCAATTTTCTCCCTGCGACGAACGGTGATGAAGAAGTAATAGCTGAGCTGCCAAAGAGTGTATGGGATGGTGCTCCACGCCAGCATGGATACGATATTAGCGTATGCAGTAGCTGAGCCGGGCTCGGCTGTTTTGATGGCCCAGATGGCTGGAAAGCGGTCTCTCAGCCTTTCTTGTGGATAGAGATGGACGAGACAGTGCAAAGTAGCGCACGGCATAATGTGGATGAATAGCGACGTGACTTTGTCAAAGCTGTGGAACACCAGAGAGTTTCGCCACATGATAATCGCAACTGCGTTGTTGCCAAAGGCCAGACAAAAAGCGGCTGTAAAGAGTCTCTTGGAGCTGGGAAAGACCCATAAGCTGAGCATAAGAAGTACGTTGACGAAGTAGCAAAGATCGGCAAGGAAGTAATGGTAGCCACGACGGTGGTATGTAAACATGCGAATGGGCATGAAATACACAAGTTGAGCAGTGTACCAGATGTGGAAATACTCTGGAAAGCCGCCGATGAGATAACCACTGATGAATATGTTCATAACGCCACAAATGAAGGATATCTTCTCGCGCAAGCTGATGGCCTTTGTGTCGTTCCATTGCCTGCCTAGCTTGTCCACGCGCTGCCTCATTCGCTTTCGGTAGCGGTCGAATTGTTCGTCGGCTGAAGGCACTCGGCGCCTCCATTCTTCAACCATTCGATTTCGTGCATTGTAAGTTTTCGACTTTAGTACATCTCTGGAGCGGCGTACTTTATCAGTCTGAGCTGAAATACCCTTCTGGAGCTTTTCTAGCTGCTGTGGCAACGCAAAATTATCTAGAAGGTCTAGGACCGTCAGGCGATCTAGGGGTGGGAGCGAGTCCCAGTCATCGTGATAGGAGCTGCTGCCAGAGAAAGACGGATGCCGTGAGAGCTTGGGGCTTTTAGGGGTTGTTGCGCTGAAGCTAGGTGTGTCGAGGATCGTGGGGTCTGGCGGCGAGGAACTCAGCGGCGTGGCTAGGTCGGATTCGATTTGATGTTCGTCAGACATTTGGTCTCGAAACGTGGCATATACAGTCGGGGTTGCCTCCGAGGCTGGCTGTTCATCGTCCATGATTATATCCCGGCAGGGCGGAACTGTATTGCAACTAAGCCACGAGGTGTCAGTATTCGTCAAGAGGGGTAAGAATCGGAACATAGCCAAGGCGTCGCCGTTCGCCGGGCCGGTAAACAAAGCATACTTACTAACGTGCCTAAGGCTGATGTTCTACGCCAACAAGATAGTAGTAGCAAGTTTTCGAGGATAGTGGGCAGGAAGGCAACGATAGGGGAGAAAGCTGAGGAGGGGGAAGGAAAATAAGGAAGAAAAAGTTGGCGGTAATAGGTGTATGCGACACATGACGCGGTACTAAGGCAGTAAGGTATGGCGAAGGAGTCAAACAGCCAGCGACTTATCACGGCGAAATACCTACCTACCTAGGTACCTACCTACCTACCCAGGTACCTAGGTGCCTTAGTAGTGTAGGTACCTACCTAGGTACCTACCTAAGTACCTAGGTAGGTAGGTTCCTGCTATTTGGTGAATGGTCCGGATGGTCCGTGCACAGGCACTCCCCTCCTTCCCTGTTGCCTGCCTTGCGAGAGTTGCGCGTCGCGTTCCGCAACCAGTTGTTCACATCAAATTTGCGCCCGCATCGCGAAAGACCTTCCCACGCAGCGCTTCGCTATTATGTCTGGCAGTGGTATCGTCCAATCTTCTGAGATCACTCAATTATATCAATAGTAGCGCGAGAGAGTTGTTCCAAACGACCGTATACACCACGCGCTGTGCAACTGCTCGGATTCTGATTGTGAACGAGTTCTTGTGCTGGAAAGGAGCACATCATATTTACCTACTGTTGCATACCGAACAAAAAATCACATTCGCCGCAGAAGACTTGAGGTACCAGCTGAAACAATGGGGAAGCTCAATCGACTGGAACTGTTCAGTGCGTATTTCCAGTCCTGCGACCTGCCAACGTGAGCGGAAAACCTAACCCTGCCTGCAGATTTCAAGTCCTACAAAGGGCATCACACCCTTCTGTTTGGCGATTCGTATTTTACATCGATTATTGGACCCAATGGGTCTGGAAAGTCGAACTCGTGAGTTATTCTTCAGAGGGTATACGCCATGTACATTCTAACCCGTTGGCAGCATGGATGCTATTTCCTTCGTTCTGGGAATAAAATCATCCCACCTTCGATCCGCACATCTCAAGGACTTGGTCTACCGAGGCCGAGTCCTTAAAACATCTAAAATCAATGACGATGGATCTGCCGCAACGAATGGAACAACACAAGCAAGCGATGACAAGGCCTCTCGGGGCGACCCGAAAACTGCATGGGTTATGGCTGTGTATGAAGATGATAGTGGCGAGGAACATAGATGGAAACGTTCCATCACGAACCAAGGCGCAAGTGAATATCGCATCAATGACCGAAGTGTTACTGCGCAGCAGTACAATGCAGCTCTGGAAAGTGAAAACATTCTTATCAAAGCAAGAAATTTTCTGGTTTTCCAAGGAGATGTGGAGGCAATTGCATCTCAATCCCCTCAGGATCTTACACGCCTGATTGAACATATCTCTGGAAGCCTGGAATACAAGCAAGAATATGAGACTCTTCAGGCTGCGGCAGAGCAGGCAGTGGAGAACCAAAACTTTCAACTTCACAGGCGACGCGGCATCAATTCAGAAATCAAGCAATACCGCGAGCAAAAGAGAGAGGCTGACAATTTCCAAAAGAAGATGGACGAGAAAGATGCCGCCATTGTGACGCAGTGCCTCTGGAAGCTATTTCATTTTCAGAAAGCTATGGATGAATCTAGCGCGGCCATCCACAGCCACCATGAAGATTTGAAAGAATTGCGTCGCAATGTCGAATCTTACGAAGGACAACTCGAAGCTGCGCGCCGAGAACAAATATCAGTATCGCGACGCGTTGGTAGGGTAGACCGAGAAATTCGACAAAAAGAGCGCTCGATCGAGGATCGCGAAAATGCGCTGGTGCCATTTGATGAAAAAATTCATGAGTCAGCGCAGCAAGTCGATCGACTGCAATCTCAAAGTCAGAAAGTTGCAAAAGAGCGTGACGAGCAGGCGGACATTGTGCAAAAGGTACAGCATGATGTCGAAAGCGTCAACAAAGCTCAATCCATCTTCGAAAAAACTATCGAAGAGCAGATGCAGAAGCAAGGCGGAGCAATCAGTGATACGGATCGCAAGGAGTACAACATGCTTCGCAGCGAAGTCATTGCCCGCTCTGGCACAGATCATACCAAGCTGGAAAACCTGGAGAGACAACGCAAGGCCGACGAAGTCACAGTCAACAACTTAAAAGGCAAGGTAGACAGCATTGCTGCGGCCATCTCCAAAACCGAATCTGAGCTCAGCAGTGTGGGAGAGAGGAAAGATGCCGTGGAATCGGTTGCCAAGGATCTTTCCAGTGAAATAGCCGCTAAGAAGAAAGAATTCAACCAGCTCCAGTCGGAGCGTGTCCGTACCAACCAAAAAAGGACAGAACTTGAAGAAAAGCTGGAGGATGTTGCCAAGAAGCTTCGTGAGGCTGACGATGGCCGTCGCCAAAATGACCGGGAAGCGCGCTTGAAAGACATGGTTGCTTCCCTGCGGCGCATCTTCCCCGGTGTACGCGGCAGAATCGGCGATTTGTGCACTCCGAAGCAAAAGAAATATGATGAGGCTATCATTGTGGCCTTGGGAAGGGACTTTGACTCGGTTGTTGTTGATACAGAAAAGACAGGCGTTGACTGTGTTCAATATCTAAAGGAACAGCGGTTCGCGCCAATGACCTTCATTCCTCTGGACAATATTAAGGTCAATGCTGTCAACACGTCTGTCAAGGGTATTACTGGAGCTAGACTCGCTATCGACACGATCAACTTTGACTCTTCTGTCGAACGTGCGTTGTCTTACGCATGTGGGAGTTCTGTGGTTTGCGAAACTCTAGACATCGCTAAGCACATTTGCTATGCGAAAAAGATCCCTGTGAAGGCGGTCACTTTAGAAGGCTATGTCATTCACAAAGCTGGTCTTATGACTGGTGGCCGTGGGCCAGAACCCAAGGGAGGCAAGCGCAAGTTCGAAGAAGCAGACGTTCAAAACCTCCAAAGAATGGCCACAAAACTAAAAGAGGAAATTGATCGTCTCCCGAGAGCTGATCGACGTGGCAGCAAAGAGGAAGCTCTCCAGATTGAGCTCGGTGCCTTGGAGCGCCGTGTTAAAGCTACCAAAGAAGAGCTTATCGTTTTTCAGGAAAATTTCTCCAGCAAGAAGCGAGAGCTAGAGAATCAGAAGAAACAGCTCCGGGAAATCCTGCCGAAATACAAAGAGCAAACAAAGCAATTCGAGAGCACAACATCCACCGTACAACAGTTTCAAAGCGCAATCGGCAAGGTCGAAGATCAAATTTTTTCCAGCTTCTGTAAGCGACTGGGATACGACGACATTCGTGCCTTCGATGCCTCTCAAGGAAAGCTAGAGCAAGAGGTCTCGGAGAAGAGAAATCAGTATGAGGTTCAAAAGCAGCGTCTCGAAAGCCGCCTCAAGTGGGAGGCAGCTCGACACGGTGATACTGAGTCCCGTATCAAGAGAATGCATGAGCAGATCAAGCGCTTGGAACAAGACATGCAAGGCTATACCCGGGAGAAGGCAAATATTGAAACGGAGATGCGCGAAGAACAAGACGAGCTTGAAGCTCTTAGGGAGACTCTGGATGAGCACCAAGCCGACCTTGCTGAGAAGACCGAGCGTGTCAACGAGGCCAAGACTGAAGTACAACAACGTGGCAAGGATATCGAGGCCCTGCTCAAGAGTATAAATGCTCTAGAAACCACGCTGCAAAAGAACAGTGCTGGCAAGTCTGGGCTACTTCGGAGATGTCGTCTTGAGCAAATTCAGGTTCCTCTCGCGGAAGGCGCGCTGGACAACTTACCGAATGAAGACGACTTGCTGCGCCAGGACCCAGATGCCATGGACGTCGATGCTGAAGGTGAAGAAATGGTCGATTTTGCGCTGGACGACCATGGAATCGAAATCAACTTCGATGTCTTGGACGATGAACTCAAACAGGTAAGTAGCAAAGCCAGGGCAAGCGTCCTAGTAAGGTGCTAAGAGCTAACGCAATAATGAGTCTGATGACTCGACCATGGATGATTCTCTCACAGAGCGCATCGCAAATTTGACGACGGAGCTGGAGAAGCTAAACCCCAATATGCGCGCCATGGAACGACTGGAGGGTGTTGAAACTCGCTTGAAACAAACCGATCAAGAATACGAAGACTCGAAATCTGCTGCCCAGGAGGCGAAAGAGGCTTTTGGCAATGTCAAACAGAAACGTTACGAAATCTTCAACAACGCATTCACACATATCCAGGAACAGATCTCACATGTCTACAAGGACCTCACCCGCTCAGATGCTTACCCTTTGGGTGGTCAGGCTTATTTGGACATCGAGGAAGATACAGACATGCCATACTTGTCGGGCATCAAATACCATGCCATGCCCCCCCTGAAAAGATTCCGCGACATGGAACACCTTTCCGGTGGCGAGAAGACCATGGCTGCACTGGCACTTCTCTTTGCTATTCACAGCTACCAGCCCAGCCCATTCTTCGTTCTCGACGAAGTTGATGCAGCGTTGGACAATGCTAATGTGGACAAGATCAAGAAGTACATCCGCGAGCATGCTGGTCCTGGCATGCAGTTCATTGTCATTAGCTTGAAGACCGGGTTATTCCAAGATAGTGAGAGCTTGGTAGGAGTCTATCGAGACCAAGAAGTCAACAGCTCGAGAACATTGACATTGGATGTGAGTTTGACTATCCTTCGTTGGTAACCCTTCATTGTTAAAAAATGAGGCACTAATTTTTCGTGATACAGCTGAGGAAATATGCATAAAATGGGAAACAGTCCGAGTTTTCGTGATTGGAGGAGTAGTAGTGCCTGTTAAATTTTTGGCGGTTTGCTTTCATGATACTAAAGAACCTGCACTGTGATGCTTTGCACATGGTCTACGCGGAATAGATGCAGATGCCAGTACACACCGTGAGTGGTGACTGGCTATTCTTATAATTTAGCGAAGTTCAGAGATAGATGATGAATACCAACCAGTATTGGTACCGAAGTATCTATCTACCTGGGCAAGATGTTCCAGGCCTCCTAATGTACCCACTTTTATTAGTGCAACAAGGCAAGTTGCCCTTTCTCGTCACAAATCAGCAATAGCTGGGCAAACATCGGCGTCCCAAAATCGGCGACCGTGTGCGCGCACGCCTCTTCTAATAGACGACAATAAAAACAAGCTCTGGCTGCATGAACCGAAGCGAAGACGTGGCGGCCGAGCCATTTCGACCGAGCAAAAAGCTTAGCGGCGACATCACGATCTACATGGTAGAGCCGTCTCCGTATTCTGCAGGCAATAGCTACAATATCGATGACTGTAAAGCTAAATTCGAGACAGAAGTCGGTAGACTATACGAACTGAAAGACTTGCAGCTATGGATCTCGCAGTCACACTTGTCAAGTCGGTGATGCGAGCGTTCTACTCAACTCGAGACGTTCTAGTGATAGACGCACTTATCCTTCACGAGGCGTATGTTTTTCCTATCTTTCACTATTAAGAAGCATATCGCTGATATTCAATAGTCTTCGCGACGATGACCTGGCCTACTTGATGGCCACGAACCCGAAAGATCTCCATAAAATTTGCGGAAAGCTTCGAGAAGATAGATTCTTGACTGTGTGAGATTTCCCTTCAATCTATCACTGAATGCGAAGATAGCTAACAGCGGCGGCTAAAACAGGCATACGCGACCAGAACTTCGAGAAGGAAACCCACGGCCGAGTAATCGCACATGGTACTACATTAATTATCGCCACACCATTGATGCCATCAAATGGCGCGTGTACACAATCGACAAAGATGTCCAAGGGACCACGGAGAGGACCAGCGAGAAGAAAGAATATGTTTGCTCGTTCTGTAAGGCGGAATGGTCGCCCTTGGAGGTGCTAGACAGCCATGGCCCGAACGGGTTCTTATGCCACCGCTGCGGCCATGTCCTTGCTTTTGAAGCAGATCGCAATGCTGGGGGTCATGAGCAATCCACGCGACTCAACGATCAATTTAAGTTCATCAGCGAGCTTCTACAACGAATCGACAATGTACACATACCGGAGTGTGATTTTGATCGCGCTCTCGCGAAGGCTCGACCGGTGGTCCGTGACGCCACGCATCAAGTTGCGGCAACGATGCCCATGGATTCGAGCATGAACAGACCAATGGCCGTAAAGGGACTGGCAAACACGGGCCCGCAATCCATCTCTGTCAATATATCGACTGTTGAGGGTGCATCAGAAGCAGAAAAGGAGGCCGAAATCGCGCGCCGGGAGAAGCTGGCGGCCCAGAATGCACTGCCCGCGTGGATGTCCAACAGCACTGTTACTGGCGAATCTTTTGCGGGTGCTACTGGAACAGGACATACCATCGTCAATAATGAAGTTGGACCGATTGACGATTCAAAACATAAGCAAGTGGACAGCAAGGCTATCGCCCAACTCGATGATGTTTTCGAAACTCTGAAAGCTGCGCAAAGGCGGCAAGATGATTCCGACGACGAGGAGGGCTCTGAAGAGGACGAAGACGATTTCGAAAATGTGCCGGCTACTTGCAATAATTCAGGTTTGAGTATATCGGTGCTAAACCAGTCGATAAAGCGAGATCCATCCGAGGAGCTGTCTAGGGATGGATTTGGGCTGGAACAACACCGCAGAAAAAAGGCCAAAATCCAACCTGACGTCAAAATTGAAGGCAAGGTTGACGAGAGTGGAGAGGATGATGATGAAGATGATATTCAGTTTGAAGACGTATAACAGCTTGAATAAGTAGGTGCTACAGTTACCGCGATGGCGAGCGGACCTGATTCTTCCCAAGAACAGCGACTAAAATACAATAGCTAGTCTAAAAATGCTCGATCTTATGCTCGTTCAAGAGTAGGGAGCATGTGATCAACGTTCATTTGCTGTATTTCTATCGCCCACTGCCCCAGGAATCGGACTTTTGGGTGTTGCGTGGTAACTACCTAGTAGTTGGAAATAAATAGAAATGCGTGGCTGGAGTGGCGTTAGGCGTATGCTCCACTTGTGGCTTTCTACCAAACCGCAGGTATGAGGTATGAATGCCGAGTTGGCACGCACCAAACGCAGCCTCGAATCCTGACGCTTCTCTTTTCCCTTTGGCAGAAGATTGGCATGATGCCGCTTCCACTGCCGGTCATTTTTCTCCTACCGACGCAATTGACGCCTACAGAGTTGCACGATCTCGAGGCGAGTATCCCAACTCTGACTTACGATATTAATGAAGCGGAAGTAGTGCTTGGTAGAGTATCGCGCGAACAACGTGCTCAGTTTGAATTGCGCCGGTTGAAGCTAGAGACTGAGCCCATCGAACGTGGTACGGCAAGGGATGACTCGGCTCAGAGTGAGGGCTCTGATGAGCGTCACTCGAAGCGCCGAAAGCTAGAAGCGCATGCGCCGACTTCCAAACCAGACAGCTCTCTTGTAAGAGTTCTGAGTTTGTCATGGCTCACCGAATCTCTGGAGAAAGGCACCCTTCTGCCGATGTCAAGTTATACCGTGTATGAAGGCAGAAAAAGTGGCCGCATCACATCAAAGCTACCCAATGATTCAGCCAATTTGGACAAGAGAATTCCTAAGGATGTCCTAACGTGCACTGCAAATGATAATACAGAGTCGGGAACTTTGTCAAATCAGCGCAATAAAGAAAAAGAAAAAGAAATTGAAAAAGAAAGGGGTTTAATGACCGATTCCTCGGCAGCAGGTGTTATGGCAAGACCAGGTTTGATCCGTCAATCTACATCAGAGCACGATATACATCTTCCTCTTACTCCAAGCTACCTCTACACAACTTATTCATGTCAACGACCTACTCCGATGAATCCACCCAATGATGCTTTCATTGAGGAACTGAAGAACATCCGAACACTTCGTCTTTTGCAGGGTGATAAAATCGGAATTCGAGCCTATTCGACATCGATAGCCTCACTAGCGGCGTATCCATACAAGATACAGACTCCTCAAGGTACCTCCATTTGCTGGTTCTCGTTTGTGAGTTGACATGCTGAGTGTTACCACCTTGCAGAAGTATCTCGCCTGGCGGGCTGCGGTTCTAAGATTGCCGAGCTGTATCAGGAGTGGCACGCAACGGGGCAAACCGAGGAGACGCGCAAATCTAAAGAAGATACAGAGATTCAAGTGTTGAGAACGTTTTACAACATTTGGGGGGTAGGTGATGCAAATGCAAGAGAGTTCTACCAAAAGGGTACGTTCATTCTGAACTGTTATGAAGGCAGAAAAAGTAATGATGACATACCCAACTAGGATGGCGGGACTTAGACGACATTGTGGAATATGGTTGGCAATCGCTTAGCCGCGTTCAACAAATTGGAGTCAAGTATTACGATGATTTTCAGGAGAAGATAAACCGCGAGGAGGTCGCTAGAATCGCGAACATTATCTTGAACCACGCTCGTCGATTGGATCACGGATATGAGATGGCTGTTGTGGGTGGCTATCGGAGAGGTCGGGACGAAAATGGCGATATTGATGTTCTTTTGACACACAGAGAGGAGCTAAAGACGTTCAAGCTGGTTGAACGTCTCGTTCTGAGCCTCGAAAGCGAAAAGTACATTTCACACACGCTGAGTCTGTCGACAAGGAACAGCGAACGAGGACAAGTACCTCTTCCGTGGAAAGGAGAAGGGAGCACCTGGGGCACGGGGTTTGACACTCTTGACAAAGCCATGGTCGTGTGGCTCGACCCAGAAGAGGCGCACGCGCTGCACCGACGCGTCGATATTATTGTCAGCCCGTGGAAGACGATTGGATGCGCCATGTTGGGCTGGAGCGGCGAAACGACGTTTCAACGAGACCTCCGAAGATACTGTAAGAATGAAAAAGGACTAAAATTTGATAGTAGTGGAATTCGCAACCGAGGGAACGGTAGCTGGGTTGACCTTGAGTGCGGTGATGTGAGCGCTAGTTGCATGGAGGAAGCTGAAAGGCGAGTCTTTGAGGGATTGAACATTTCCTGGCGGCCTCCATGGGAGCGATGCACGGGGTAGTTGGAACAATTTATCCCGGGGCATGGAAGAGGCAGAGACACGACAAACGCCTGGTGCATATATAGTTTTTGATAATAGCTGTGCTGTTCATCGTTTTAAACTTATCCTACCGAACTCTGGAATAAGACCGCCTCACGTTGGAATTGGGCCTAGGGTACCTATACAATGAGCTGGTAACAAGTATATGCGGCAATACCCTTGAGGACAAGGTCGCTGATGGCACTACCGGCAAAACCGCTGCGAGGAAAGCGTTAGATAATCATAAGTTAAGAATACCAGAGTGGCGGTTTCACGCACAGGAGACGACCCTTAGGGCCAGCGTCGCTAGTGTATCCGAGGACATAGATCAGACGCGAGAGAGACCAGATGCCGCCGAGCGTGGCAGCAGGGACGGGATGCTGAACACCAGCAACGAAGAGGGCGCCGAGGAAAGGAGTTAGGTTCTCGGTGAAATTGGCGTGGGCACGCTGGGCTGTCGGATGGGAGGGGGAACGTGTTAGCAATGCTGAAGCCATCCAGGCCTACTCGGCGCGTGCAAGAGAGAGGGCCACATGGCTACCTCTACATACCACAGTTGAACTTGGACGCGCTCGGATTCTTTGCAGCCTCTTCCTCTGAGGCATAGGGAGCGGGGTAGGGGACCTTGGCAAGCTTTCTGAACTTGGAAGTGCGCATCATGTGAAAAGTGTTGAGGAAGAAGGTAGTAGTCGCCACCGCAAGGACGTAGCTGGGCAGGAAGAGTGTCAGCATCTTGTCTCATGTTGGATAGTATGGTATGGGTATTCCCACCTGTACTGATCGGGAATCTCAAGCGCAAGAGGCATCCTGGCGGAGGTGAGCGGTTCTGCCTGAGGTGTTTTTGGTTTGTTATCTTATGAATTGTAATTAAACAATGATAGAGATGAGAACAAGATGAGAGGCGGGACAGTGGCTACTTAAATTGGGGTTTCGGGCCCCCTTGGTTGGCCGGACTTCGATGTCAGCGGCAGCCGAGTAGCCGGCAAAGGACGCGCGACCAGCCGGCCATCTTCAAGGCTCGGAATGGCGGGAGGCCTGTACCTATGTCCCCTGGAAAGGGGGCGGAGAAACTAGTGGACGCGCTACCCTTGGAATCTTGGGATCCATGGCTGGTTACCTATGGATGCATGATCACGAATGGTAATGTTCCTTGGTATTTGACACTGCACTACACTGCCACCCGTACTTTGACGGACCATCGGCAGCCATCACGATCTCACAAGAGCTTGATGCGCTCCAATAGGTACCTAGCCGTGCAACGCACCAGCACCAGCAGCGTCATTTGCCTCTGCCATGCTAAAAGTGCACCGCCAGCGCTAGTTACTGCATAGAACCTGTCAGATCCGGTCCAAGCATCATGCGATTCACCAGGCAGCACAAGCTTACAAATCGACAAGTCCGCTCTCGTAGCCTTGCGATGCATCCTGGGTTGACGCTGACGATGGAGCCTAAAATGCTGCGCAGAGACCCGAGTGCCCCCAGCTAAGCAAGAGATTGGCCTCTCCTTTTTGCCGGGTGTCAATGACTGTAGTAATTTCTGTTTTTCTGCTGTTGCTGATAATACGTCCGTACTCAAGCCTCCTCCGCATACCAAACTTCATGCCCGCAGAGCAACGTTAACACCCCACTGTTTTATTTCTTAGTTGAAGCGCCACCAAGGTACCTAGGTACAGGTGCCTACGCGCGTGAGGCCTGTTTTCTAACAGGGCACTAGACACGTTTTCCGCTCAACATGTAATTTTCCCCCATCACAACGCTACTAGGCTACTACTATATATAAAAAAACCTCGATATTTTTTATAAGCTATATTATAGATATTAATAGTAGTATAATAAAGGAAAATTATCTATTAAAAAATAACTGTTAAAAGTTGCCTTGAGTGCTGGGTCGTCGAAACAAGGGAAGGCTTTTCTGGCACCAGTAGGCTCCATTTGTGTTGTCGCAATGTAGCCCTTGGTGCCATTGGCATTTGTACAATTAGAACGGTAAAAGCCGACCATATTTGCTGTTGAGCTGGCCAAGGAAGCTGTACCTCGTCACCTTTGCTGAGCAGGCTGACAAAGGAGACGGTGGTTGTCTGGCAATCTTCGTCCTGAGTAACTTTTATTAGATCTTGACTGTGTAGTATGTGTTAGTAACTGTTTTTGAACTAGGAAATTGAATGGTGTGGCGAATTGTACCATATAGGCGCTGAAAATGGCTACTACGACCATAGTCGCCATCAGAAGAGAAATAACATACCTTCTCTGTCTCCCTTCATATAAGCTTTCCGCTAAGAATAGAGAGCACCAACGTAGAGTGATAGAATCAGAATCTGCAGTGACGTCAAGATCAATCACAGCTTTGCCGTTGAATGTGAACTGGTCAAAGTCAGGCTCGAGTTGTTATTGGTAGTGTCGTGGAATGACGTCGGTGGGAAGAAGATCCCTTCCTGGGATGTTTCTCGCCTCCATGGCCGGGGACTCAACAGCTCGACACATCTCTGCTTTCTCCCAATAATGGGCAGACCCAGCGGCAGCAAGTGAGCCACTTACATACAGGCTAAGAGTCTTGCGGCACAATCGAGAAGCAGATATTTTTGCTTCGAGCTGAACTGGTAGAGATTGCCCCTATGGAATAAGTCGAAGGTGAGGATATATAATACCACCGTTTGTTTTAGACTCAGGAAAGAAAACCGTCATTCAAGAAAAGCTCTCCGATTGATGCCCTAACGGCGCATATACCGACGGCGAAGCTCTTGGTTCATCATATTATCGCCTTCTGCCGTTTCCTCCACCATCTCAATCCCGTTATTGCCCAGCAAATAATCGGCGACGTACTTCATGACGAAAAACATCTCCCGACCCGTCGGAATAATCTCCTCATCTGGGAGTAGAAATCCATACAAACCATGGTCACGCAGCTTGATCTGATAACTAAAGTGAGCGTTCATATCGTGATAGAACCAGTCCATCACAGAGCCAGAACCTTCGTTGAGTCTGCTGGGTGATAGTGTGAGGTTTCTCCTGTCCGCCATCAAAGCAGCATCGCACGCTGGCGAAACACTATATGACTCTCCAGTAGACACGCGTATTGTCTTTGCGATACCAGCTGCCAGCTCCTCCAAATTCTCTAGGTTCGGAGGCTCAGCAGCACAGGAATATGCATACGGGAAAAGAACCTGCTGTGAGTAAGAATGATAATCAATCATCCCGACAAACTGCACATTGTTCTTCTCCGTCTGCTCGTGAGCCCAATTTGCAAAGGCTGCAGCTTCGGCGGCCTCAAAGGGCTCCTCGCCGCCGTAGTCTTCGGAGCAAGGGTCGCTCTGCCTGTGCTCGGAAGATTCGCTGAAGCCAAATGATCGATCGAGGTCGTACCCTTTGCACATCTGGAGGCTGGTTTCCTGCCTAGATTTGCGCCACAGTCTATCGTTTTGCCATGAGTATTCCATACCGTCAGGATTCAACGCGGGAATTATAACAACATCAAAGTGGTGCAAAAACTTGGTGATTACGGGATCTTTGTTGAACTCCGTGATCAGTGCCCATGCCACATAATTAGCTGTTGTAGTCGAAATCCATTCGCGTGCGTGGAGACCAGCGGTTATTACCATGGTCTTTCTTGGGCCATTACCAGCATCAGTGCCGGGGTGGCCGACTCGGAGGGCAGGGATGTCACGTCCTTCAGAGGACTGTCCAATGGACATGTATTTAACGTGCTCTGGGAAAATGGATTCCAAAAGCTGCATCCACTGCATTATTGTCTTCAAAGGGTGATATCTTTGGAAGAAGAGACTATCAGACACTGTAAGACGGCTTGGGAATCGCTCAAATGTGCCCTTGGGCCCTATAAGACGGGATGGCGAGTCCTTAGCAAGAGAATCGTATATCGCCCTAGAGAGGTCGGATATCAATGCAAAATGCGAAGATTGTAGCTTCTTTGGAAGTAGGCCAAGGAGTGGCGAGACCTGACTGGTAGGCATGCGAATATCGACATAATCGCGAGTGACGGCCCAGACGTCGAGGAAGAGGCGACTGGACGCTTCGGCGAGCGCCTTCTCCTCTTCGATATTCGTAATGTTGAATCGCATGACGATTTGGTTGGCGTATTTGTTGCGCAAGCTGTCGATGCTGACTTTAGGCATGGCAGAGTCTTTGGTGGGATGTCGGCCGAAGAGCAATTCTACCGCGCTGTCCCGGAGCCTAGTAAGGAACGGAAACACAGCTGCTTTGGCATCGATTTCGCGTGCAGGCGCCTGAGGACCAGCCGCCTCGCGCCAGAAGTAATTATTGTCACCGAGCCTGTGGGCAGAGACGACCGCCAGTAGCGCGGTTGCAAAGCTGATTGTCTTCATCACGAGTCGAGCATAGGTCGTAGTGGCGGGTTCGCTGGATCGAGAGTGATCGTGATTGGGCCGACGGTGATGGCAGAAGCGTAGTCAGATGAATCTCAGAATGGCGACAGGATTATTTTTCGGGGAGGCGAAATAGGTTTCCCGCACAGGAAGTGCCTGGTACAAGGTGCTCCGCCGGATAAGGATACATGATACTAACGTTAACGGTTGCGCGGAAGAGCGGGGGGCATCGTGGGCTCCGCCTCTGGCCATTCGCCACGCACTGAAGCACCCGACAGGAGAGACACTATTAAGGTACAATATACCGAGGTCTGAGGTACCTAGGTACCTAGATACTTGTATAAAATGTCACAGCCAAAGTAATCGTTGGTCAAGTCAAGCATGTGTGTAGTATCTGGGTACAGCACTGTTACAGTCAGCGCATGATGCTCGGGAGGACTTGTAACAAGAATTGCATTTGCTTCCTACCTGTATTAGGCACGATCCCTACTTTGGCCAGCAGAAAAAGCCTAGCAGCTGCCCAATCCTAGAGGCGCATTTACCTGGGCTTGCTCGACTTCCAGCCCCTGGCTTGCGAAGCACCAAGCTCCACTTGCTGAAAGCTGCCACTCCACCAGCTTCTGACCATCTCGCCAGTCAAGCCCAGCACTTACTGATTCCAACCCTTGTTACCCGTACCTTGATCCCCTTATTTCACGAACTACAGCGCCGCCAGGACTTACCCTCCAAGTCCCTGCGCCGCCTGACATGCTTGCAGCCTAGGCTGCTCGATTCTGCGTCGTCCCAGCCAGACGGCCACCAGGGAGGGACCTTTGCGCGCTCTATCATGCATGGCGTTCATCACGATGCCTTTTCTACGCCGTCGCGGCAACCTGGCCAGTGAATCAGACACACGGCAACAAGATAACTCGTCAAGGGGCGACAACGATGCAAAAAAGCCCACCGCTCCTCCGACTTGCGATGGACAGATAACAGGTCTCGACCACGCCGTCACCGCAACACACACTCCCCGCGACTCGACTACCAGCCGGCCTGATACGTCACACAACAATGACGACCTCAGCAGACAGAGGCGTTTCTCCATCTTAAGGTTCAGGAACGCGTCCGATTCGCAGCTTTCCCTGAAAGCAAAACAACATGCAGAAAAACCACCTCCCCTACCTTCACGTACTTGACACCTACCCTGCCACGTTGTTCTCAGCTAACTTGGAACCAGCTCCCGCCATCATCACCACTGCTCCGACCAACGATATCAATGCCCCCCGCAAAGTCAAATCACGAATGAGCTTGGCTACCGCCAAATTTCGCCGATCCAATGACATAGCCCGGGATGGTGACCAGCAAAGCCGACCCAAAAGCCAGAAACAGGCCAGGAAGTCGTTCAATGATGTTACAGGGCGGCCTACTATGGCAGCACTGGATGAACCGCAATCTCCGCCGTTAGATCCACGAACTTCCACTGCATCCAATGGTACATCTTTAACTACCC
This sequence comes from Cordyceps militaris CM01, assembly GCF_000225605.1. Classification (NCBI taxonomy): domain Eukaryota; kingdom Fungi; phylum Ascomycota; class Sordariomycetes; order Hypocreales; family Cordycipitaceae; genus Cordyceps; species Cordyceps militaris. The sequence continues at coordinate 1,132,106 of NW_006271971.1, forward strand.
CAGCTTATCGCCCATCTGAGTCCTCGAGGTCCGACGCCAGTTCCACCGACAATGCTTTCTTATCGAGCCCTAGTACTACGCCGAAAAAGACCCCGACCTCTTCCATCTTCCGCTTGAGAAGAGTTAAAAAAGCACCAGAACCTTTGTTCCCTATGGCACACTTGCCCCAAAAGAGCAAAGCCGGCGCTGTCGCGCACTCAGCATCCGCATTGAGCGTAGCTATCACGCCGCGTCCAGCTTCGTCGCAGAGTGCCACGACCCCCAGAGCAAATCTCGACGGCACAGATAGTAGGCAAGGCTCGCAATCGTCCACATTTACAGCCCTACAGGCAGCAGATCGCCGCTCCGGGCAGTCATCACCCACCAGGATCAGCGTGTTGCGCGGCCGTTCATCAACCATGAGCTCGCTGGGGCGCGACTCTACTGACGATCATCTCACACTCCCGCAAGCCAGGACGTCTACATCAACCGGTAGGAAGAGTTTTGGGGACTTGTTGGGAATTAGCCGCCTTCGTCAGAATTCGGATCTCGCACGCCAAGGAACCACCCCTACTCCACTGACACCAGGCTCCGTCCCTTCCAATACCAATTCTTTTCAATTGAGCCGCGATACCATAAGTTTACCGGAAAGAAAGGATGACGAATCCGCAACCAAGTATTTGGAACGGCTAGAAGCTGATATCCCACGCGGCATCATTGCGGCCAGCGTCGCCAAAAGTACGGACCCGTTCTTCAGCACGGTCTTGCGGAGTTATATGAGACGCTTCGGCTTCTTTGGTGATCCCATGGATATGGCTTTAAGAAAACTTCTCATGCAAGCTGAGCTTCCCAAGGAAACACAACAAATCGATCGTTTTTTGCAGGCCTTCGCAAACAGGTACCATGAATGCAATCCGGGCATTTACTCCTCGCCTGATCAAGCCTACTTCATTGCATTCTCACTGCTTATTCTTCACACTGATGTGTTCAACAAAAACAATAAGCACAAGATGCAGAAGGCAGATTACGTCAAAAACACCCGTGGAGAAGGCATCTTCGATGATATCCTGGAATGCTTCTACGATAATATATCCTACACTCCCTTTATCCACGTTGAAGATGAGATAGACTTGGGCGCCGATCGAAAAGCAGCTAATAAGTCGAAGCGAAAGCCTCTGATACCTGGTCCAGGCGGCGATACCGCTGCTCGGGCGGCCAAGGAACCTATCGACCCATATACACTCATTTTTGAGGGCAACCTGGAAGCTTTACGACCGAATTGGAAAGATACCATGTACTTGGTTGACCACTTCAACTATCTTGGTACAGCAACGTCGCTTAACATGAACGACCTACAGAAGACCTTTTTTCGCACAGGTGTTCTGCAAATTGTATCTGCGAGATCTCGTCCCGATGCATTCATGTCTGAGAAGACCGCCACCAATCCTGAAGAGGCTTCACAGGGAATTGTCGACATCAAAATCACGAAAGTCGGCTTACTTTGGCGCAAGGACGCCAAAAAGAGGAAAACTCGCTCCCCTTGGCAAGAATGGGGCGCGATTCTCACTGGCGCACAGCTCTACTTTTTTCGCAATACAAGTTGGGTGAAAAGCCTCGTGCATCAATACGAAAATCACATCAAAGCCGGACATGATGGCATCCCAATTACTTTCAACCCTCCCCTTCATGAGTTTAAACCCGATGCATTGATGTCGACACACGGCGCAGTGGCATTGCTGGACACAACATACAAAAAGCATAAGAATGCATTCGTCTATGTGCCGCAGGAGGGCCTTGACGAGATTCTTCTTGCGGACAATGAAGAGGAGCTAAACGACTGGCTAGCTAAGTTAAATTACGCTGCTGCTTTTAAGACATCAGGCGTGAAAATGCGTGGGATTATTGGCGGAAACTACGATGGTCAAGGTAGGAGAGGCATGAGACGTCTCGATAGCTCCGATGGCATTCAACTTGTCCAAACGCCTACAGGGCCTGTTACGATAGCGCGGGGCAAGATTGACTTCAAAATGGCTGAAGACATTCAGATTGCACGCCGCGGATACATGCAGGGACGGATCACCGAGTTGACTCACAAGGTAGAGGAGGCGCAAAAACAGCTCGAGGAGCAGCTACGCAACGCCCGCCATCTTCAAATACTCGCACCTGTCCAACCGAGGACACGAGAAAACATACTTTCCGCGGCGGCTCGCATAAGCGCGCAGCTCAAGTGGACTCGCATGCAGATCTGGAAAGAAACTTGTCACCGAGACATTTTGCTCCAAGACTTCAATGAGGAGCGTCCAGCATCCTCAACCTTATCGACACCGAACAATAAACAGGGTTCCGAGCGGGCAGGCTCGCCAACCCCCAAGCCCTCCGTTGTCAGACCAGAGTCGAAAGCGACCGACCATGGCACCAGCGAAAATGGCTCTGTCACTCCTACAGAACCAATCATCACCCGACTCTCCAGCGTGGTGGACACACCGAATAACAACGAGGCGCCAAAGGAACCCGAGGGCGATGCAGTGTCATTGACGAGGACCCCAGTCTCAAGCCCCAGGTCAAAGAGGACACAGCCGCAAATTGAAACAGAGCACACGCAGCCACGGAAATCAAACGACTTGGAAGATTTGGATGCCGAGGAGCAAGATCTCTTGAGGCAGGCAGGGTTGCTTGACAGCCGAATCAGCAAAGACACTGCTGATAAGCCAAACACAATTCTGACTACCGCCGACTCCACGGATACGCCGGCCGAAGGCGATAGACTGGAGAGGAATAAAGTCCGCCGCAGTCTCCAGCGTACTCTTAGAGAGAGTGCAGGCCACCTGTCTCACCACAGGAGCAAGAGAGGAAAGGAGCCAGATTCTACCCGATCCGAGGAAACTGGAAGAGATAGTATGCTATCACGTGGCGCGGGTAGTTTTGTTGTTCATGGCAAGAAAGCTTCCGTCATTAATTTGGGCAACGAGATCCAAAGCATGTCCAGCGATGATAAGATAATTGCATTGAAAGTTCAACATCAGGGCGACCAACCTCCATCCCCTAGCCTTAGCTGTGGAGGTGACGAAGACTTTCATTCTGCTGTTGAGGAATCATCGGAAGGTGCTGACTCGCGCGACCGACGGGAATCCGCAGCAAGCGCGAATACAGCTACTGCGATGAGCTTCAGAGAGCTCCACCGCAAGTATTCGTCAGCACAGGCTGCTAGGATTGTGTCCGCTGGCGGACGGCTTGTAATTCCATCTGATGGTGAAAGTGAAGCTGCAGTGAGTTTCTCAGATGGACGGCGGTCCTCCCTACCGCCTATTGAAACGGAATCCGATGAGGACAACGTCGAGTTGAATATGAACGGGAACTCAGGGGCAGAGCTGGCGCTCGACCAGAAAACTGGAAAATTTTCGGATAGTGACAATGACAGCGAGGAAGACGAAGAAAAGGAGAAGCTCGGCTCGAACCAAGACTTGGCTAAGCTCGCCAACCATGTACTGCGAGTGGCGGATGCGTAGCTATACCACAACCAACCCAAGAGGGCTATACCAATTGCATCCGAACATAGTGCTTATACTCGGCGCAGTGACCAAACAACAAAAGAATTGAGTTGCGATTTACATTTGTCTTATTTAGCGAGTGTCGGGAGTGGAAACAGGATCAAATTCAACACAGAAGCGTGTCGATAGGAACAATAAAAAATACTACTTGTACTATTTTATTAAACCCCCCCCCCCCCTCGCTAGAGCCTAACGTAGTGCCAAGCTGCTACAGATTTTACTCTTTCGGAGTTGGCATATGTTGATAATTTTCCAGAATGCCAAGTCCAAGCCACGTCTGCTCCTAAGCGCCACGGCGGGAAACGAAGCAGCACCTCAATTCTATTTCTTGCCCTTCTTCTTCTTCTTGGCCACGCCGGCGCCGCCTCCACCGCCACCAGACTTTTCCACCTTGACGCCGCCGCCGCCAACAAGGCCGAGTGTTTCCTCCTCCTTGACAACCCCCCCCTGCGTCGACTCGGCGACCTTCTTCTTGCCCTTTTTGTTCTTTGGCCGGTAGGTGGAACGGTCTCGCAGAGGCAGCCACCGCTCTGGGTCGAGGGCATTGCCCTCTTCGTAATCCTTTGGCAGCCGGCGGCGGCGGCGCTTCGTGGTCGCCTTTTCAGTGGCATCGGCGGCCGCACGCTTCTTCAAGTTGGGCCGGCTCGGGGCAGCCGCTACGCCCGCTTCAAGTAGGCCCTTCACGTTGATTCCTTTGACGAGAGACCCCACAGGTGGGAGTTCAGACATGTGCCGGCTGGTCTTGTCCGTATCCACAGCGGCAAGCGAGGCGACGAGGCCAGCAGAAGCAATGTGAGAACCCTTGTGTTCTGCAAAAAGCTTCTCAAAGGCTGACCCTGCCAGCTTCAAGTCTTCGGGGTTCGAGGAGCGCATGAGCTCGATGCCGGATTCCCTCAACAGGGAGTCTGAAGATGCTGTGGGGCGCCTTGTCCAGTGCTTCGCGGCGGTGACAAACTCGGCCTTGGCAGAGTTCTCGTGACCCTGCGCGCGCATCAGAGATACAGCCAGTGCAACCAGGCCAGGGCTGAAGCGGACATCTCTCGAAGCGTCAGTGTCTTCCTTCTCTAGTCGAGTAAAAAAAGATTGGAGAAGAGACAGCGCTGCTCCCTTGCGGTTGAGACGGAGCTGAAGCTGGACGATGGTTAGGAGAAGGCCCACGTCCAAAGGCCGCCGCACTGCGAGAGCCTGTAACTTTCGGACGGCGGCTCGGTCGTCGAGTCCATCGGCCACAGCGGCCGCATTCACGACTGCCATGGCATTGACACTAGCACTTTTGGTAGGCTGTTCTGACTGTTGAAGGAAATTGTGTGACTTTTCCTGAACGCCACTTGATTTATGCACATCCAAGGCCAGCAGATATGAATTTTGGCGCTCGCGGCTTGACTGGTAGCTGAAAAGCTTGGCATTTTTCACCTTGACACCTCCCACAGTAGTTTGCCTGTGAAGAAGGTATGGGTTCGTTGGCTTCGCTTCAAGAGAGAGGCGATTCTGTCGGGCAACAATGACGAAGTCTTCGTCGTCGTCGCTAGATGCAGAGTCAACAGCCGAATATAGAAATAAGGCAAGTAGCCAATGGTCATACCTTAGTGATCCTATCGAGTTGTACAGATCAAGCGCTTCTTTTAGCTTTCCCTCCCGAGCATAAACATACGCCTGCTGGAGCCAAATGGGTCGAAGCTCTGCCTCCTTATCCTCCTCTCCCAAGTCGTCGGAAGCCTTGCACAGCGTGGCTGCCCGTCGAAGAAGCTTGGTAGCCTCACCAAGCTCTCCCCTCGCAATGTTGCCACATGCAATGTTGTAGCAGAGCTCGAAGGAGTCTGGCATACTCCGAAGTGGCTCGGATGGCGCAGACAAGCCACTCCACTCCGCTTGCGCATGTACGGCCTTGAGGTTGATGTTTAGGTCGCTTTCTTCCGCGCCCGCATTACCCTCTAGCAGTTCTTCGTAGATTTGGCCTGCTTCGCTAAATCGTTCGGCCCTGTAGGCAACTTGGGCGGCGATATGCTGCAAGCCCCGCTCGCGCAGACCAGCCTTTTTCAGCGTCGACGTAGCTTCTTCCAGCTGTCCCGATTTGTAAAGGGCATATGCCTTTTCTAGACTGCACTTTGACTCGAGCTTGGAGCTGCTCTCGGAAAGGAACCGCGCCGCATCGTCGAATCGGTCGAGCTTGAGCAGAGCTACAAGTTTGATCTGGCGGGCGAGAATGTCGCTCTTGTCGGCCTTGATTGCGAGGCTGGCGGCCTTGAGGACCTCCTCGTGGTCTTCAATCGACGCACTACGCAGCAATGAGCTGAGAGCGGCCGATGGATCTTGTGACATGGTTGCTGCACTCAATTCATTGCTTGACGCTGCGTGACTCTGACTTTTCGAGGTTCGATGTGGGCGATGGATTCGAGAGTTGTCAGGGAGCCAAAGTCAAATACCTTTTACTCGGTATCAAAAGCTGATTGAGGTGAAGAATCAGTCGGTTTCCGAGGGGTGTGTCCGCAGAAGGAGGCGCGGCGCGTCTTTTCTTCCAGAATGTTCAAATGCGACGAGATTGGTTATGTATTTTTCGGATCGCGGGGTTGCGACGACATTGTGGGTGGGTGTGGTGGGGCTGTCAAGGGTGCCGCCTGTGGTAGGAGAATCGGCGTCAACGTCAATTATAGGAGAGATGCAATTTAGAATATAAATTTTGACATCATAACCTGGTCTCTGTAATACTTCTCTTGCGAAACGGGCTAACATTCATTTGTTTGTATATTTCCGTGATTGTGGTGACCCTAATTCGCTACAACACAACGCTAGAACCAGGGTACACTAACTCCTCCTTGTAAACAGATCCCACCAGCTTCTACCCTTCACATCCTCTCCGTGCTTTTTCAGAGAATATGTAGGATATGATACGTGGTCTTGCTGTGCTACCGCGCCCTTTCTCCGCTGTCTTAGCTCGCCAATCTTGGTACTGTCGGAAGGTATTGTCGAGACAGAAGGGGACACACGAAGGCCGGTATTAGAGCTAGTTCGCCCCCGCAGTTGACTTCGAGTCGTCTTGTGGGATCCTCCTCTAGGAGTTTTCTTCCCCAGTCTCTGTTTATGGTTTCTCGAGCTCCTTTCGCCTCTCTGTTTGTCTTTGTTGACTCTAGTGGAGAGGCTCGACATGGTCCTCATAGCTTCTTTTCTGGACGACCGCGAAAGAGATAGGAGGGACGCATAGTCTAAATGTGACGAGGAGTCGTTCTTGAATATTTGAATCAACCTTTGAATAGTCGACTGAAGCTTCCTCACTAACTTCCGTAGGGAGAGGCGCGATTTGGCTACACTATTGTTAGTAGCAGCACAAGGAGGCTTTGGTGCTTCAGTGCTGGATAGGTACTTGCCATCTCCAACCCGGAAAGCCGTTCCACAATGCGCGAGTTGTATTGAGTATAAACTGCACACTTGGCTTCTGTCAGAGCGGAGTTGACGACGCAGGTGGTGGGCTGACTGAAAATGGCCTCTCTCCTGTCGGCCCAGCTTGCGGACCAGCGACATGCATGTGCCGTATGTATCCAGTAGAATCACGATGGCCTCGCCGAAATGTCCCATTGTGAGATGTTGACGAGAAATTACGAGAAGCTCGCTGCATGAGAAACTCCTTAGCACCCAGTTAGCTGTCGACATCTGGCGGCTAGGGAGCGCACGTGGTTGGCTCAGTATGTATGGCAATCAGTCATCCGCGTTCCAGATTTAGGCCTCGTACCAATGAGAGAGAGAAGTACATGTCTGTGTATTTCGAACTGCTAAACCAACGTTCAATTTTAGTCAATTGCGATAACGTAGATACAGAGGCTCAGCCGTGAAGCGCCGATCAAGGTATTTTCATATGCCTACATCGTCCGGGTCAATACCTTTTAGGACGCGCGAGGGCTTTTTTTTAGAGTAGTGCTATTGGCACGAGAGCTTTTTGCTAAGGGCACGACCCAAGGTACCTAGAAATTGGTAGAATAGCCTGCAAAGACTAAGTACCTCTATTATTATTTTAGCGCTAAGCGCTTTTTTTAAAAAGCATTAGAATATACAGAAACCTATAGAATAAAACCATCTATTCCTAATACTAGAATAGGTATTTCTTTTTAAAACTAAGGTTCCTAGATACCTTATTAGTTAATCTTTTAGATAGTATCTTTTTTTTTAAACTACCTTTCCTTTCTATTAGATTTTACTATATAAAAGGTATAGAATTAATACTAAAAAGGTACTTACTTTATAGTATAGGAGCCTATAAATTAGAAGTACCTTAGGTTATACCCTTAGTAAAAAGCTCTTATACTAATAGTACTACTCTTTTTTTAATAGGGTACTAGGCACGGTTTCTATTCAATATATAATATTTCCCTATTATATTGCTATTAGGTATCTAATATAGCTAATAAGAAATATTATGCTTAGGAGAAATACACCTTAAAAAGAACTGATAAGTTAACCTAAACCTAATAAGTACTAAACTATTATAATATACTATACTTATATTAATACTAATAAAAATAGTAATAAAGGTAGTTAATAGTATCTATTTAATAAATTACCTACTTCTTAAGATATATAAAGAAGAATATATATTAAAAGTAAGATAAAAGGCTATTTTTAAAGGTAAAAGACTAATCTAATAAGATTTACTTTTTAATATTAATATATAAGGTATAGTAAAAATAAGGCTACTTATCTATATTATTAAATACCTAAGATTTATTTAAAAATAAGTATAAATAAAGTTTATAGTAGAAGGACTTAATATACTTAGTATTAATATTTATGTCTATATTTAATAGAAAAAAATCCCGCAAAATATAGTTAAGGTTTTCCCTTAGGTACTCTAGTTTTTCCTTACCCTATAATTAGTAAAGATACGAAATAGGTTATTTAGCCTAATTAGTATATAAAAATTATTATTATTATATTTAATAAAAACTACTTTATATTATACTAAATATAGTATATTATAAAAATATAAATACTATATAGACTGGCCCTAGAGGGGCTCTAGTAGCAACCAGCACCACGGCCGTTAGTAGGTCTTACGGCGCACAACCCCCTTAACCACAAGGCCAAAAAGATTCGTAACAACAATACTGGCACGATTATTGTCTAGTTGCGCCTATAAGGGTGCCCCTAAGGGTGCCCCCTAAGGGCTCCGCGCCAGCCACTCTAGAAGGACCAGGGCGGGCTTAGCCCGCCCCTTAACACTATATACCTATTAAAGACTAGCCCTAAGGTATCTATAAATAAGTATTATAATAATATTAACTCTCTTATAGAGTAAGAAAAAAGGAAAAGCTAGTCGATCTATTTACTATAATATATAAAGGGGGTATACTAGGAGTATACCTATAATAGCCTTAGGCTAAGCCTAGCCTAGAGTAGGCTTAACCCTAACTTCTTTATAATATCTAAAATACCTTAATATTATTTATTAAATTATACTAATTATAATAGACTAGCCCTAGAGAGGCTCTAGTAGTAACTAGTACTACTGCTATTAGTAGCCTTATAGTAACAACCCCCTTAACCATGAGGCTAAAAGGATTCGTAATAATAATACTAACCGATTGTTATCTAGTTGCACCTATAAGGGCCCCCTTTAGGGGCTCCGTGCCGGCCATTCTAGAAGGCGCTAGGCCAAGCCCGTAACATACCTTCCCTCCCCAGCGCCATAGATAGGCCACAAACCCCCTAGGCTGTCTTACTTACCTATAAGCCTAGGTTGAAAAACGTGTTCGCTAGCCCCTTTTGCATGACTGCCCACGTCACGGTTCGAACCTACAACCCTAGGTTAGTATTGTTATATATAACGGACTGGCCCTAGAGGGGCTCTAGTAGTAACTAGCACTACTGCTATTAGTAGCCTTATAGTAATAACCCCTTTAACTATAAGGCTAAAAGGATTTATAATAATAATACTAACTAATTATTATCTAGTTATACTTATAAGGGCCCCCTTTAAGGGCTCTATACTAGCTATTCTAGAAGGTATTAGGCTAAAGCCTAGCTTATAATATTAATTAGATTTTATAGTTCTTTTAATATCTTAATAAACTTATAAAGACTAAAAAAACTATAATAAAAGACCTAACTAAGCTTAGCCTTTATTTAGGTAAAAACTATTCTTTCTATATACTATTCTATTATTATATAATAATTCCTAATAGTATTTAATAGAGTTTAGTATTTCTTAATAAATAGGTTTTTAGGCTACTACCTTAATTTATATCCTTCTATATATTTTATTAATTATTAACTATTTAGATATATTAATTTACTTACTATTTATATATATATTTAAATAGTAAAATAGTTCTTTATTATTAATACTTTTTATAAGGTTATATACTATAATATATATATAGTTTTTAGCCTTTTTTTATTAATTAAGAATTAAGATAGTATAGTAATTAGTATATATTACCTTCTAGCTTTTACCTTAGCTAACTTTATAGTTACCTTACCTATATTTCCTTATAAGTTAGTTATAAGGTAGATATACTACTTAACTTTTAAAAAAATTATTTTAAAGTGCTTTTAGCTAGATTTAAATTAGTAATCTATATACTAACCTATATAAAAGTCCTTAGTATAGAACTACTATACTATAAAGGTAGATACCTTAATATTAAACTTATACTTTATAATATAAAGGTATACTATATTATAGTTATAGTTATTATATTAATATAATTCTATATCTAATAATATAAATTAATATAAATATCCTATTAAGCTTACCTACCTATATAGTTAAGATAGATAGTATATATATAATAAAAGGGAAGGAAATAGATTATTACTCTCTTTATTTATCTTAAGTACTACTTTAACTAGTATAGCTATTTAAGCCTTTATTAAGTATATAAGCTAATAGGTATAGCCTTTCTTTATATTTATAGCTTAATAAATAGTATAGGCTAGATAGGATATAGCCTAGAATAGCTATAAAGATTAATAGTTTTTATTATAATAACTATAAGGTATATTATTAGTACCTAGTATAATAGCCTTTAATAAAGTAAATAATACTAGTAATATAGCTATATAATTATTAATAAGTAGAGAAATAGCTAGAAGTATAACTATATAGTTATTAATAAGAGGAATATCTAAAGGTATAATATAGTTATTAGTAAGAAGAATAACTCGATATATATTAATAGTAATAAAGATATTAAGAATAGAATATAGTTTCTAAAGGTTATAAGAAGGAGATAAAAGCCTTAATAGAAATAAGGTAGGTAGTAGTATATATAGCTAATTAGGCTATTATAATATAGTCTAATAAAGGACTTATATTAGTATACTATTACTTTAATATTTATAATATATAATATATACTAGGTATAGGGTAGTTATAAGGCTATAATTTCTTTATCCTTTATAATTAGCTACATAGGATACTAGGACACTAGAACCCTATGGCTATATTATTAATACTATATACTATTTAGGGTAGAAATGTCGTAGCTTTAAAAGGTGTTCGCGTAGATAGTAACTTCTGTACTTGGTTCTCAATTAATAATAAGCGGGCCAGCCTTGCGATAGCGCATTTCCGTGTTGCCCTCACACGTTTTTCCAACTCGGGATACCAGCACCCCTCGCAAAGTGCATTCGCTGCTCGGCGAACGCTTGATCTAATTACTATTGTTACTATTACTACTGTGCTCATACTTTGCTTTTTCTTAACTTAGTGTGCTGGTCGCTTGCTTATTATACGCACACCCTTGGTCGCGACATCTTCTCGAACTCGCTGTTAACGAACAAGGCCAGCTGCGATGGATTTGGATATTGAAATGGGCGACGCCGTTGAGGGCCACCACGATGCCGCCGCGCTCCTCCCTGAAGCGGACGATATTCTGGTACGATTGAATCACACCAATCGAGGCCGCTCCTCGTGACTAACGCCTTCAAAGCAACCCGACGATTTCAACGAACCTGGCGAGATTGCAGACGACGATCCCAAGCCCGATGAGGACGCCACGACGGTCGTACCCAACAAGATCAACATACGTGGCGTTGATTCTCTACACACAGATGACATCAAAGCGTACGTCAAATCTCACTTTGCTCCTGTTGATAGAGTCGAGTGGGTTGACGACACGTCCGCAAACTTGGTCTTCGGCTCCGACTCGACTGCTCGCGACGCAATGATCGCGCTTAGCTCCATTGAGATTGCCGATGCCACGGCTCTCCCCGCAGGCGAAACTTTGCTTGCTAAATCAGTAGAGGGAAAGCCAGAAACCGCCCTTCACATTAGATTTGCAGTAGCAAGCGACAGGAAGCAGGGCGGCGCAGCTCTCCGCAGTCGCTACTATCTCCTCCACCCAGAACATGACCCGGAGGAACGCCGTCGGCGACAACAAGACTCGCGCTCGCGCTATAGAGAAAGGGACAGCGGCTACCGTAGAGGCAGCGGCGGCCGCCGGCGCGACTCAGAAGAAGAGGTAGAAACATTCGAGGCGAGCATGTACGATGATGTGCCACGGCAATCGACAACGACACGCTCTAGGTCGGGCGAGCGGCGAGATTCATACTCGCGGGAGAATCGCGGAAAGGAACTTTTTGCAGACAGGGCCTCGCGCCGTGATCGCTCCGCGTCTCCCCGACGCGACAGCAAGGGCGATGTCGCCATGGATAGTACGCTTGGCTCATCGCGCAACAGAGACTCCGCGCGGATCGTGAAGCGGCGACTTCGCACAGGGAACGGCTCCAAAGAGCTCTTTCCTTCCAAATCCGGTTCCGGAAGTGGCCAACTCGATAGATTGGAGGATGCCATCGGATCCGCTCGGCTTCAGGAGGAAGACATCCCCAAGGTCGTTTCTGTGCCGGTAGGCTCTCAAGGTGGAAGCTTCAATATCAGGGGTGTGGCGAGCCAGACTGTCGACGCCGGAAAAGGTATCAGCATCAAAGGTACCGCGAATGCCCGCGAACTGTTCCCTGGCAAGTTGGGCGGCCAAAATCCGGGCAAGGAGTTGTTCGACGGGGGTAGGACAAAACAAAGGCAAAAGGCTCAAGATCTCTTTGGTTAATTCAAAACTTTGATTATGAGGGGGGGACTTATCAGAGGCTTTTGGCCTTTTTAGCAGGCCCCGGGTGCTTTGGGCGTAATCGGCACCAGGAATACGATATGCTCTTTGGCGTTTTGCTTACTTTCAATATACCACTTGCCATACTCTAGTCTGTTCTTTTCCATAATAACATATGCCAACTTATTGTGATAATTCACCACCATTTTTCTGACTTTACCCTCGCAGCACTGATCACGGTTGCTACATCTGGCGCCGTCAACAGATCAACAAATGAATCCGTCATGGCTGGTGGGCCGCATATATACACCAGCGTGCTCTCCTTGCTGCCGCCGGAAGATATCTCCGAAAGAAGGTCCCCCCCTTCGATTCTCCCAAACCTTACATCGATTCCGCCGGTTTCATCAGCCGTCCGATCATAAATATGAGACGCCGGCCTAGTAAGAAAGAGCTTGACGTTGCCCGAAACTCTACCTGTGCGAAAGAGATTCAAAATCCTGTCCAGAAACAGGACCTCTCCTAAGTCTCCGTCCTCCGGCTCCCTTGTGCTATACATAACTGACAATTGTATGCTCAGATTATCATCCTGATCGGCAACGTAGCCCAACATGCTCACGAGCGGGTTGATGCCCACCCCGCCAGCGACGAGGATAATGCGCCGGATACCGTCGAGCCCCTCAGTTGGTGGGCAAACAAAGCTTCCCCCAACACGCACTTGTATGAATCTATGCAGTATTTCGTTCTCCGGCTTCCAGAGCCATGCTGCCACAGGATTCTCGGGCGCTTCTTGGACGGCCAATTCAAAATACGGCTCCGTGGCTCGCGCGGCTGTTGACGGCGCCGAGGCTATCGTAAAGCCACCTGGTTTCGGGTTACCGGGGACAAACGTATCCAGCCACTGTCCAGCAAGAAACTTAAAAGTATCATACATTAGTCGAGGCGTAGGTAATCCGATATCGCTGTCGAGTACTGGACACTCACCTTCGCTGGGCCTTCTTGCAACCCGAGCTTTAAGAGCCGAGTCTTCTCATTGACAGTGTCGACACCCACAATTTTTACCCATATTAAGTTCTGTGAAGGAAGTCAACCATTTTGCTACTCGGTATCTTTCTGGCTGAAATCTCCGTGTAGATGCTGTTAATCGACTTACCTTCTCGCGTGGCTCTGTCGAAGTGCGGGCTAAGTGATCCAACTTGGACGGCTGTTTGTCCATGTTCATGCGATCTGTGTTTGTAGCAGGAATTGAACGATGTGACTATAAAGGAGAGGTTATATAGGGTTATATAATGAAAGGTGAATGCCGTATGGTAGATGCCTCGTAAAAAAACGTCAGCAACACAACACTTAGCTGGCATGTTTCTAACTACAGTGGGGTTCTAAAGGCGTATCACCACCTTCGGTTTCTTAGTAACGTATATATTTAAAGCTAGTAAAATAAAATATAAGAATATATATATATAGTTCTAATAAAATAGCTATAGTATAGATTAATACTCAAAGAATGTAACGGAACTAGGCCGGAAGGCTCTAGTAATAACCAGCACTACTATTATTAATAATATAAGTTATAACCTACTAAGCTACGGAAGCAGGCAAAAGGATTCGTAACGACAATACTAGTAGGTTATTGTCTGGTTGTCCTATAAGGCTTGGCGCGCTGGCTACTCGCTAGACAGTTACTAGGCATAGCCTAGCCCTTTATATTATAATATATTTTCTAGAATTATATTATTTTAAGAAAGCTAAGTATTTATTATTATTATATTATACTAATTAGTCTATCTAGTATATTTATAGCTTATAAGATATATAAAAACTATAGTATCTTAAGGAAAAACCCCTAACTCTAGTATAAGTTTAGTATTATCTTAAAGTAACTTCCAGGAAGGAGTAATATATTACTTTGGTGGCAGCCTGGGAACCTGCTTACCGAGAATACACTGAACTCTATTGAATACTACTAGGAATCGTTACGCAACAGTAGGATAGCACGTAGGAGGGATGGTTTTCACCCGGGCACAGGCCGGCGGCGGTCCTATTACGGTTTTTCCAGCCCTCACAAGTTTATCAAGGTACTAAAAGGACCACAGAGTCCAATTAGTATAATTTAATAAATAAATATATTACTTATCTTAATAAAAGATAATAATAATAAATATAATATATATATATATATACAGAATTCAATAAAAACCCCCTTAACCCCCTTAATTCCTATTTATAAACCCCCTTATACCTAGTCTAGTCCTAGCTAGGCCTATACTTATAGTATATATGGCTAGGCTGGCTGTTGGTGGTGTTGGTGGTGGGGTAAAACTTGTTACCACTATAGACTTTTGGAACCCCACTGTAGTAAGTTTATTATTGTAAAATTTCAGCATTTTAGCTGACGAGCTGGTCTATCTTGACATTTCTTGCTTTCAACTCGTCCTGGCAAACTGGATGTCGCGCAAATGCTTCAATGTATTTTTTTTGCTTCTTCTTCTTCTTCTGCTGGTTCTCCTTTACCAATCAATCGCTGCAATCGTACTACTCCAATATCTCGCTCAAGATTCTGTCCAATTGACCTGCTCCATCACTTGACCTGCATTTGGGTGTGTAAAGCCGATTCGAAGACGAAGGCGAAGGGGCTGAACGACCTCGTTAGTAAATTGGTACTTGATATACTTTTGAAGGAAATGTATGCTTACTCCTTTGCACCCTGAAACACGCATCATTTGTGTAGCCTCAGCGCCGGGTGATAGAGTTGTGGAAGACACATTGAGAAGCTGAAGCTTCTGGGATTTGGGCACAGCAGCTTGGAGGCCAACATTCGACAAGGCTGCGGAGCTAGATGTATTCTGGAACTTGGCAGTCGCCTGGATCATGCCCTCTGCGTTACGTTGAACTTGGAATGTGACATTGAGGTCATTTGCGTTATAACAGGCAATGCCATGGCTACCTGACGGCCCTTGCTGGGAAGTGGAGACAGTTGACAGAGACAGCGTATCCAATCCTGAAGAGGATGGCATCGCAGATGGTGTTGAAGACCCGATTCCGCTGCCGAATAAATCCATGATGGACGAAGTGTTTGGGTCCTGAGCGCGGGTTGTATCGGAAGTGAGGCCGCTGCCAAGAATGTCTGCCAGCAGATCGGAGTTTGAGCCTTGCCGGTCATTGGACGGGGCCATTGTTGTAGAAGGGGTATCCATGATATCAAGGAGATCTTGCTCTGTTGGTTTGACAATTTTCGATCTGCGGTTAGCAGCAGCCTTGGCTTTCTTGGTCGGGGCGGGACCGAGGACACGCGACTCTTCTTTGATTTGCGGCGGCGGCATCTTTTCTAGCACGCCACGGCGGATTTGTTCAAAGCCAAACAGATTGATGTACTCGACAGCCCGCTGCTGTACTTCAACATCCAAGCTCGTTTGATGGTTCTGAAGAATGCGTCTCACTCTCTCAACCGAAGATGGATCCGAGAAACGCGTAGTGAGCTTCATGAGTGCTGTGACAATGTATTCCGTAGAAACTTGATTGGCGTAACTGCTGTTGAGGATGAGGGCAAAGAGGTCAACTACCTCGCTCTCCTTCACTGCTTGGACAAGCTCCTCCTCTTCGTACTGGCCACCCTTGAGTAGCGCATCGGCAAACTCTCCAATGCACCATGCGCCAACCTGCGTCAGGCTCTCTTGTGTGATATCCTTCTTGAGATTAACGAACAATTTCTGCACAGCATAGGTCTGCAGTTCAGGGGTCGTTGCAATAAGGCGGACGTAAGAAGAGAGAATTTGTTCTTTGACAAAGTTACCAGCGAGGCAGAGAACGCGCAGCATGGTATCGAAGTGCCATCGTTTGTTTGGGGCAAACTTGTCTGCCGCGATACCAATCTGGCTCGTCATGGTGGGCTTGAATTCGTTATCGGCGACTTCTAAGAAAGCCAGGAGCTCGCGGATCAGGACACGGACATTGCTCTCGTTAATGAGAGTGAAACTGAGCTCCAATGCTCTCCGCCTGATGCTGATATCCGGATCTCTCAAGCATTCCAATATCGTGTTTCTGTGTCTCTGAACAGCATTTGGTTCGATTGCGACAACCCTGATCAAGGTGTTGAGAGCAACGTAACGAATATTGTTGTCGCGGTTTGTCAAGAATTTTCCTAGAATATTGACGCCTAGAACGCGCAATCCTGAGTCTGCATCGATATCTAGAATAGTCCGCACTGCTTCATAAAGAATGGAGTTTCCGACGTTCTTGGAGGAGTCCGTATTGGTAGCCACTTGCGCAAGAATATCATTGATATGTTCGCTGGTTTCAGGATCAACCATGGCGAGTATTCTCAGGAGGCGAAGAATTTTTACTTGTAGGAAGGGGTCTGTAATACCTGTGACATCATGCTCCGGCGCATAACCTGAAGTGGACAGGCTCTTCAGGATCTTGACTAGTCCAGGAACGAACGAGCGAAATTTCTCAACGATGCCTTCTTCGCCGCCTTCTTCTTCATCTGCTTCGCAAAGGCTAGTTACCAATGTCAAGCCACAGAGAAGAACGCCATGGTTTCTGTCGGAGAGCAGCTGGGTGGCCTTCTCCAAGAAGTGTTCTTGTAGGTCTGGAACCTTTCGACATATTCTCATGGCACAAAGTGCAGCCTTGCGACGGATGTATGGGTTCGAAGTTGATAGTAAGTTCTCGATTTCGGGGAACAAGTCTCTTGACATTTCGACAGATGCAATATTCCCGAGCGTGCACAACGCCAGACCGACGATGTATTGATTCGAATGGCCAAGATCGCTGAGTCGGATCATGTTAATATACTTTATCGTTATTGGATTTGAAAGCTTACTTCTTCAAAGAATTGGTAACCAGGGTCAAGACCTCTTGATTCTCATCCAGCAGTAAGCTAGTCGCAAGATGTCCGAGTCGCTTATCGGCGAAGCGGGGTGATGCAAGCAATTTGATGCATTCAATCTGACCGAAGTGTGTTCGCTCGCCAAGCGTGAAGAGATAGAGCAGTTTCGCAACGTTGTTTCGTCTGATATACAGTGTGAGTGGTTGAGCGGCACTGACAGCGCAAATCATTGCTTGTTGGAGCATACCGAATTCCATGGTCAGCGCTTTCTTCGCGAAAGCTTGCTCGAATGGCGGCGCTTTCTTTCTGGATAACGGCTCGTTCGTCGGCAATGGTCTTTGCAGCACGCACATTCCGAATAAATTGCTTAACTATCAGACCAGAATTGTTAACATGTATCGGGCTTCGCAACGCATGAGGGCTAGAGGCCATACGGGAGCTCATCTTGGGAAGGGGACAACCCCGGAATGGGTCGCCTAGCTGGTCAGGTTGTCGGAGTGAGATATAATCGAAGGCAAGGACCACAGAAGATGGAAGGCCCTATTCCAGAGTTCTTGGCCTTGGATGGTCCCTGTTCGCGTCGATGCAGTAATTATCAAGCAGGGCCAAGCTATGCGCAATAACGTGTCACGGACAGTGTGCGTGGTAACTAGGTAGGTAGGTAGGCGTGTCCATTGTCCAACGTGGGGCAGACCTGGTACCTAGGTGGTAGGTGGTGACGGCCGCCACCAGTTGATAATAAGGTGGCGAAGGCAAAAATGTGGCCCACCCTCCTCATAAAATTATAAAATTCCCATGCGCCACTCAGCGCCATTACTGCTGCTGGGCCAAGTGATGTTGATGGGCAAGGTACGTATTTCCATTATACAGACAATAAAAGTAATAGTGAATTCCAACTAGTTACCATGGCCATTTGAATAGATGATTTATTTCCCAGTAAGAGATTGTTAAATCTAAGCCACCAACTCACTGCGAAGCTCACAGTAAGCCGAGAAGCATATCATTCCATAAATCGTAGACTAATAGTCTCTCGACTGTTTTTGCAGAAGTTTTGAACGTGCTCGCCATCTCGTGACATCGTAAAGATGTAAGATATTCTCCAAGTTCGCACAACATCCCAAACTTGCCTACAACCAACTCTAGCTGATGGAGATCTGCCTTGAGGCGAGTATACCACAGAGCGTTGCTGCTTGGAAAGCTCACCAGCCAAACCCCAATTTATTTTTGCATCATAAGCTGGACGAACTCGTTATCTGAACAAATTTTAGCTCCAGTTACTAGGATGCTTCGGGTAGACGTGTCTTACAGTCAATGCGGCCGTCGCCGTCCTGATCAGCCTCACGGATCATCTCATCGACTTCGTCATCGGTGAGTTTCTCACCGATAGAAGTCATGACATGTCGCAGCTCGGCCGCGGAAATGAAGCCGTTGTTGTCGCGGTCAAAAACCTGTATCTGGTAAGTCGAGCTGAACTCGATAGCATCGCCGTCCCTTGACACGCACCTTAAAAGCTTCCATGATTTCCTCTTCGGAATCAGTGTCTTTCATCTTACGGGCCATCATTGTGAGGAACTCTGATTAACCTCGTAAGCTTATATTCTAAATGACACTGACCGTATCATGCCACGTACCGGGGAAATCGATAGTGCCGTTGTTATCAGCATCAACTTCGTTAATCATATCCTGAAGCTCTGACTCGGAAGGGTTCTGGCCGAGAGATCGCATGACGGTTCCGAGCTCCTTGGTGGTAATCTGGCCTGCAATGTTGATATTAGCTCGATGCTCTTCCGGCGCGAAGAGTATGCACTTCGGTGATGAACCACGGTGATCAATAATCGTCTTTTTCGAATATACAGGCGGGAGTTCGGTACGAATTAAGGAGTGAAGGATGTGGGGGTTACTCACCATCACCATCCTTGTCCTATGCGAAGGTAAGTCAGTTGTGACCATTTGGAGAAAAGCCACGCTGAATCGCAGAAGCGAGACGTGGAACTGGAGCCAGTTTTCAACTTACAAAGAGAGAAAAAGCCTCCTTGAACTCGGCGACCTGGTCTTCGGTAAGGGCATCAGCCTGCAGAAAGTAACAGTGTTAGCGAACATGCGATGTCGTGGCTATTTTCTATCCCAGCCCCTCACACCACCGCGGGGTCACGGACAAGCGGGCAGCGAGAGGGCGCAAGCAAACGACTTGGTGGCAAACGAACCATGATAGATAGTATGAGGAGCGAAGGATATGGACGAGAGAGGAAATCGAGTGTCTACGTGACAGCAGCGTAGGTTCTCAAAAATCAGTATGGCTTCCGTTTTTAGTTGCGACGGCAGACGTGGGGAAAAGCAAAGGGGGGAACAACCAGTGCAAAAATAACAGTTGTGTGCAGCACGGTGCCAGCACAAGCAACAGCAGAGCTGACGCCACCCCTTCATCTGTGAGCAGCCAGCTTCGAGACGCGGCCGCCGTACAAGCTCCACCAGCCCACCATATTAGGTACCTGTGCCTTCCACTGAGTAATTCCTCCTATAATAATTTGCACCTACCTCTCCTCCGCCACGTGACAGCTCTCCCAGTTTGCTACCAATCACCATCTATGTAGTTTGGACGTCCCGAAATAGTATTACTCAAGTATCCGTAGGCAGCGACGGTCTGCCGTGCTCTAATAGCAAGCCTGGCAATTTCATTACACGCTCTGACCTTGCTATTGATTAGTCTGCTTATGTCATGCGGCAAGCCACATAACAAGGAGTGACAAGGAAGCCCCAACAGCGGTTTAAAGCGGATTGTTAAAGATTTGATTTTCCAGTTACTCCGTACATCAAGAAACAAATAACATGATTATGCCCGCCCATGCGTCCTGCGGAATCCCAGTAGGTGTAGACGTTGCTTCGTTCCATAGCATCACATGTCGAGTAGTTGTTTACAGGTACAGATAGTGGAGTTTGAGACACGCCGTAACCGGTTCCACCGCCGCTGCTGGCTCTCTTCTCCCACCAGCTGGCACTGCGGGCGGCGTCATCAAAGAGGCCACACGCACTGCTAGCCTACGCCTGACTATCGTTTTCCGCTCCCATCGCTGTCACAATTCAAAATTGTTTAGAAACGAAAGGGGTCGCATCTCTTACTTAGGAAACTACAGGACGGAGTTTAGGAGCCGTGATCGCGTCCGCCATGTGGCGAGACCGCACCAACCTGTACGGAGTCCACTTACCTGCGAGCACTCCCCAATGTGCAATCACTGACATTGTTTGCACCATACAGATATATTTCATACCGGCAGTCGTACGCGCACCATCCTACACAGCGAAACAAATACGGCGGTGGTAGATCCGGTGTGTTCTCAGATGCATACTCGTCGAGCAATTATGCAAGTGAGGATCGGCGCGGCTTGCTCTCGGGCAGCGCATTCGACGATGATGGCGACGCCGTAATCGAGATGGACCTGCTGCCTCCTCGATGGGCTGATATATCGGATGAGATTAACGATCTATTGGCCACCATTGTGACAAAGGGGCAGCAGTTAGAGAAGCTGCATCAAAAGCACGTTCTGCCTGGATTCGACGACGACGAAGCGAAAAGAACTGAAGAGACACAAATCGAAAAGCTTACCCAAGAGATTACAAAGGGCTTCCACGACTGCCACCGATGTATCCAACGTGTGGAGCAGATAGTCCGTGAATCCAAGCAGTCAGGGACTATTAGCCGCGCTGAAGAGACCATGGCCAAGAATATACAAATATCCCTAGCTGCAAGGGTGCAGAATGCCAGCGCAAACTTCCGCAAGAAACAAAGCTCATACCTCAAGAGTAAGGATCAATCCGAAGCTGCATTACTGCCACCCACTAACTTGGCCCACTACCTACAGAACTCCGGGGCATGGCAGGACTAGGACAACCGACACCGGACATTCGATCATCCTCACCAGCACCTGGATCATACATCGAACCTCCGGTGCAGGAGTCTGACGCCGACAGATTTCTCTCTCAATCCACGCTCCAGGTCGCTAAACAGAGACAGCTCACATCAAACGACGCAGCGATAGCCCAACGCGAACGCGAGATTGAGGAAATTGCTCAGGGTATCATTGAGCTGTCAGACCTGTTTCGCGACCTTCAGAATATGGTTATCGACCAAGGCACTATGCTCGACCGCATTGATTATAATGTCGAGTGCATGCATACAG
The DNA here is from genome assembly GCF_000225605.1 of Cordyceps militaris CM01. Lineage (NCBI taxonomy): Eukaryota > Fungi > Ascomycota > Sordariomycetes > Hypocreales > Cordycipitaceae > Cordyceps > Cordyceps militaris. Next base: position 1,153,668 of record NW_006271971.1, read on the forward strand.
ATGTGAAAGGCGCCGAGGTTGAACTTAAAGTCGCGTCTGGCTACCAGCGAAAAACGACCAAGCGCAAAATCATCTTGCTGCTCATGCTCCTTGTTGCAGGCCTATTCATTGTGCTTCTGGTCAAGCCCAAGAGGAATAGTTAAGCGGGACGCCGCTAGATGCTCAAACTCCTGCCTGGTTCCAGAGTCAACCAACTTTCACGGTATATATCAACATGTTCGGCGCTCTCCTCTAGTCCTGGAAATGTACACTAAAGTATTGAGCGATTCGCCGTAGCTCACGCTACGATTCATGGGTATATGTTTAAAATAATATACAATAATTCTGATCGACCTGTTTCGCCTTGCGCTACAACCAGCCGCATCATCTTTTCGACGCCGGCAGCGCTCGAAAATCCTTCTTATCAAGACAAATGACGTACCCAGCCGGCATCAACGTTGATCCCCACGCATGATCAATGGCCTGCTTCATCTGCATTGATGATAGCCAATGTTTGCCCCTCGAGTCGCCGTCGCGTTGTCTCCAGCGCTGGCTAAAATAGATGCCGTTGCGCGCAGCCGACTCGACCAGATCTAAGTCGATAAAAACACCCCGGTCCCGTAGATTTGCTAGTAGATGTATACCGGACGCAACATTAAACCTCATCACTGCCGCATTTTGCACGGCAGGAGTCAAAGGTGTGCCCCTCATAGCGTTGAGGGCCCAATCAAATCCCAACTTCACCATGGTCCGTTGAAAGCTGCCGTCGAAGATTTTGAACAAGGGATGGTGGTGGTGGTAAAAGGAAAGATCGGCCGGGATATAACCCGAATTCTCAGTGCGCCGCAGAATTGCGGTAGCGAGTTTTGTCATCTTCGGTAAATCCGCCTTGTGTACCGGGAGCCAACCCCCAAGGTTTTGCTCATACATGTCCACAATCTCCTGGCTGAGTTGCTCCAAAGTGTCGAGTCTTCCTTGGTGTCCTAGGCCAAGTAACAACATTTTCCAGTACCCAGCACGGATAGCAACATTCTGAGCTGCAATGCAACGAACCACCCCGATGACTTCGTCCAGGATGCGGATACATTCTTTTGAATTCCACGCAATCCCATAGCTATTGACTGGAAAAGCTGCGAATGCTCTGCGCAAAATGGCGGAAGCTTCAATGGAGCCGATGCGAAAATCCAAAGAAACCAACCGCTCAAGTGCAAGCTTCATTCGCCGGGGTTCATCAAACAGAAGTTGTTCTAGGGTAAACTCAGGTTCGACGGTGACAGGCTGAAACGGCGTGGGATGTTGTTGTGTTTGCAGAGCGACCACACTCATGACGCCACGCATTAAGCTTTCTTGTTCTGCATCGTTTCTGCGGACAGAATCATCTAGGATCATTTGCCTCGTATCTCCATCATCAAATTCCTCTGGGTGTATGTCAGACTGTAGAAGATTGCTCAGCAAGGAATTTTGACCCTGCCTAGCAAACTCCACTACCGCAGTACAATATGCATCCGCGGGGATGAGAATATTGAGCTTATGCAGTTTCTCAATCAACTCATTGACCTCAGCCGCACTGCTTGTTCGAAGGGCGAGAGCTTGGAATGCTCGTGGTCCTATGGATTGAATTCCAGCTTTTTTTGCTAATTGCATGGCAAAATTGATAGGTGTCCAGCTGCTGGCGAATAATTTCTCAATGATGCCATCTACCAAAATTTTGGTCTCTGACCTTGCCTGAACCAGATTCCCAGTAATCTGAAGGCTCCGATCGGGTGAGGCAATCTTGCCCACCCCATAGCTCTTTGATATCTTCGGCGTCGCGGTTATGCACCGTATTGTCGTTCCCTTCTTACTCTTCATGGGCTTGTTCTTCTTTAGGATGACATCTATAATGTGGCGCTCCGCTGGAGCAAAGTTGATGTTCGTATAATAACTGCCAAGGAATGCAAGAAAGGGCCCTGACAACTCGGAAGAGGGAAAGTCGCCGCAGAGCAAGAACGTTCGGCGCCAGCATTTGGCCAACGTCGACTGGCCTGATCTGAAGAGGGCCGGGATGACAATGTCGTAAAGGTTCTGTCGAGGTAGGGAGAGGTATATCTGCCTTAGCGCCTTTTGCATCTTGATATCGGGGTTCAGAACAAAGTTTTCGAAAAACATGCCCAAAATGTGATGATCAGGGAGATATTTCGGAGCCAGGCGCAGGTGTGTCTCAACAGCTTCCTCAAACGCTTGCTCTTGTAGAAGGTTATGCATACATTTTGTGTAGAAATTTGGCCATCGATAGTCGAATTGTTGCAAAAGATCGTCGGCGCAGGCAAAGAGTATTTGGCGGTTTGAAGACGATTGAATTCCAGCAGACACAAAGATACTTCTCATGCCATCTGATACCATAACAGCCTCCAGGCTTTCGCGTTCCCTGAGCCTTTCCATAACTGCACAGACACCGTTTGCGCCGTGTATTCTCTCCATGTATACAACAAGTTTGTTCCAGTCGATGGGTTTTCCATCTGACGCGTTCAGCTCAGCCCGATCGAGATCTTGTATTGTCGAACATTGTGCGACATTTTGCTCCGTCGCGCCAGGCCCGGGACTCGTGGCAACTGTCGATAAGGGTCTCGTCACTGGGTGCAAATTCGGGCGGTTGTGGTCTGTACGGTTGCAGTTCGCGTGGTACTTCCGAGATACAACTGTACTACTGTATGTTATTGTAGTCGACTGGTGGCCCCCGAAACCGAATAAATGTCGTACATCTTGGGCTCTGATAACAATAGTCTGTCGTTCCACCGAGGCTATGCGCTTCGAAGTGCCGTGTGCGCATTGTTGCAATACCCTCGAGGGTCGATGCATTTATGCGGGTGGCATTGAAGTATGATTTCATCCAGGAGGACAAGGCAATTTCATCAGGGAAAAGGACCAACAAGAAGTAGAATTACTTCAAACACACACCATAACTTTTGCATATTGACAATGCTTTGCCACCGTTCTCTTAAATGGGCCCTCATTGCAAGAGGTTCGGACATGGCGAGAGTTGCTGAGTCATCAATGCTGATTGGCCAATCACATTATGGCCTCATTTCTGAACCTGAAGTGGCCTTATGGAGGCTGACTTACCGACCAATCCTTTTCAACGCAACAGCTCCGACAAACCGATCGCGGACTCGATTCGAACAACCGTCAAAATGGGGTAAGAAACGACCCTCGCATCGAATGGCAATTGAACCTTCGGCGTTTACTTCTGTCAATTTCATCCAATGGCAGCGAACCTGCCTCGGCTAAACCTTCGATTCCGTGTGATCACCTCAAGGCTAACAATTCAACAGCTTGGTCAACGCTAAGAACAATGTGCCTCAGCACCAGCGCTTCTACCAGCAAGCCTACAAAGCTCACACTCGCCTCTGGATGATCGTAAGAACAAGCAATGCTACTACTGATGCGCAATAGTGCTGACAGCTCGCAGAACAGCCGGAGCCGCTGGTACATGACTCCCTATCTCCTTGTCCTCTGGGGTACCTTTGGAGGTTTGTCACTTCCTATTTTGTTTCTTCACTCTTGCTTACACTTTGCTAGCTACTTTGTACGCAGCCGGTCGCAAGGTCACCGGCCATAACACCTGGTTTGGCAAGGATTAATTTCAATTTCAATGGCATCGGGTGGGAAGGGTTTTTTGTCATAACCACTGTGTATGATTTCCCGGTGTTTTAATATTCAATAGAACCATTGTGGTGCTTCTGCAGTAGTTTGGTGTGACATGCAGGTACAGACAGTTCCAAGCAACCAGTGTTGTAATTTTGCCTGCGGCAGTAGTGCAGGTATCTAGAATACAATAGGGTGTTGACGTATCTTCAAACGGCAGAAAACACAAACTCGTATTTCATGCAACGCTCCTTAGATATTGCGCTTTGGCGCCATCAATAACCTGTAGCTCCGGGTGCTTTTTCGTCCTTGCGCAGGTCCACCAACATCTCGCGGAAGCGTTCCTTGCCACTGCCTGAGGCACCGCCCTTGCTTCCCTTGCCGCTGACATCAACCAATTTCGCAATTCTATCCCAGCTAGTACCGCCTGACACCGTATCATCTCGGTTTGCCAGGAACTGCTCGGCATCCTTGCGGGTCTGTGCAATACCTTTCTCCTTCTTCATGTTGTAGTTCTCGTAGAAGTCATCGATATTCTGCTGCGCTTCCTTTATCGTCTCTTCTTTTTGCGTGGCCAGTTGTTCTGCTCTTTTTGTGATTTGCGCATCGCGCTTGTCCCTCCATTGCCTGATCACCTCGGGCTCTTCCTCGTCGGTCGCAGTGGCCTGGTATCCCGAGTTGTAGCTGACAGACGGGCCTGTGATTGCTGATGCTCCAGGGGCACCCGCCATTCCCTATCACTCCTGAGTTAGCTTCATTTCTCATCTAGCTGCAACGTCCGATGTGCTCGTACAGATGAGGGGTCAGCCAGGTCTGGGAACTGTGATCCGAACGCGGACGGCGCACTTTCTCCGCCGAGAAGGTCTTCACTGGTGTCTCCCAGTGCTTCAGCGTCCCCACTGCTGGCAAATTGTTCTGCATCGTCGCCAAGAAGCGCTTTCTCGCGTGCAAGGAAGTCTTGTTCGTCAGACCCGGAGGTGTCCTTGACCTCCGTTTGCGCTGCACCAGTTGTTAGTGAGCTTTAGCCATATCAACCAATTTGTTGCAGTTACCTCCCGAGTCGAAGTCATCCAGCGATGGAAAACGGTCCGCCATTTTCGGTGTTGTCGCGAAAGTTGCTGTCGAGTCGGTGTGGGATAGGAGGCGTGCAATCGCCAGTTAAGTAACCGGATGCCACACTCACTGTTGCGACAACGTCTAGCCTGCATACGTCACGTGTCCACATTGCGGGCCTTGCACTTTCGTCTCGAATGGGAACCAACCAACCTTGTTCTTGGCCACAGGTACGGACAGGCAAAACAGGTTATGAATTTAGGATTTGCTCTGTACATGATTCTACTCTGAGCAAGAACCTTTCATTAGTTATGATTAGTTTTTTTGTCGCCAGTAGTATGTGATTGTATAACCAGTTTTTTATTACTAGTGTAGTTGACGCTCTTTGGGTGTCTTGTCTCGCTGGCGGATTCGCCTCCCGATTCCCCTCCTGGCCGTACCTTCTTTATCATCCTCAGATTTAGACAATGGAGGAGATCTACCGAGGAGATCTGCGGAGAAACAAACCCGCGATATTTACTGAAAGTCTCAGGCGATAATAGTAGGAGTAGTGCTATTGGCACGAGAGCTTTTTGCAAAGGGCACGAGCCTCACGTGACAAAGAACTTACGAGGTACCACAGTTAGTTAGTATAACCCTAGAAGACTCAAGTACCTACTAAGTACCACTAAATTTGAAATTTGGTATTTTGAAGGCTGTTAGGGTTACTGCACAAGAACGCGATCGCATATATATCTAGATGACTGCGAAAGGGCTTTTTTTTTGAGCGAATTGGTGACTGTTGAGAGGCTTCAAGACCCTCGGCGGCGGCGGCGGCGCGACCGGCGATGGTGCTAGTGCTGAGGGCCGTGGCCGCGGCGGGAATAGAATGTTTAAAAGACACTTCTATTTGTTAAAGAGAGCTGCTAACTAGTTAGCTGGACCGACTCAGAATGCTAGTCGGACTGTCCACGTGACTACCCCTCTATTCCAGAATAGGTTAGTCTACTTCAGTACTTATTAAAGAGCGCTATTCCACACCAAATCGTAAGTACCACCCTAGCAGCAGCTACAGCCCCATCTCTTTTCAAGCATATCCTCAACATCACTATTTAACCACAACTTAACTCCTTTAACATCTCTTTCCACCACCATAAGTGACTCTAAGGCAGCCTAATTAGCGGATAAGAAGTTATTCTACGCCGGAGATGACAACAACAGCGAAAAACAGCGAAAAGGCGTTTTTTAAGCGAATTGTGGGCTACCGCGTGGCCTCAAAGCGTGGCGGAAGCTCTGGAAAGGCCGGAATATGCGTTGTTCCGCGCCGGAGATAATAACAACAACAAAAAACAGCAAAAATGCGTTTTTTAAGCGAATTAAGGGCTACTACGAGGCCTCAAAGCGGCCGTCTTTAAGAGTGTGTGTATGTATTAGTAGCGTAGTTAGTCAATTAAGTAAAAAATACGTTATTTTAAAGGTACTTCTATTTGTATGTGAATTGCACCTAAAACTATGTACTATATAAACCCCCACTTTTCTAGAGTCACGTGGACAGTCCGTCTAGCATTCTAAGTCGGTCCGGCTAGCAGCTCTCTTGTTAAACCTGTCGTGCTACATACCAGGTTAGGTAGTAATGGTAGTTAAACAATAACAGTGCCTAGTTCGCACGCACGTGTGGGGCGTGGTGAAAGAGCTCGCCTAATTGCATACCTACCTACCTAGGAGGTAGGTAGGTAGATAGGTACCTAGGGTAGGTACATTTTGCTTGTTTATCGCCCAGCTCTGCAGCTCGTCAACAGCTGCAAGTCGAACTCACTAACTAACACCTTTCCAGAACGAAGGCAAACCTAATTCACCCCAATTCAGCCAGAGCTGGAAATTCTTCAACTCGCAACATATCGAAAACAACACGAGTATCATATCAGACAATACATCGACGCGTGTACGAGAGGATCGTCGCCAGCTGCAGTAGGGAAACTTTTACTCGCGCGACCTGGCCGCCAGCGGAATATCAGGCGCAAGAACTCAAACGATGGCATACAATGACGACGCCGTTCTTGCGCGACTATCTGCGCTCAATGAGAGCCACGACAGTATTGCGACAGCTGCTCAATGGATAATGTTTCACAAGTATGCGAATAACGCTGAGGCCAACTGGCAATACGGTACTAATTCGCTCGAACCTAGGCGGCATGCCGATCGAACCGTTGCGCTTTGGATGCAACGATTAAAAGACTCGTCCGCAACAAGAAGACTTAGTCTTGTCTACCTCGCAAATGGTACGGCGCGCCCAGCCGAGCACAAAGCCACTAGTAAAGCTAATAAAACATCGGAGTATAGAAGTTGCGCAGCAATCTCGAATCCGGCGAAAAGAAGACTTCATAATTGCCTTTTCGCCCGTAATTGCCGAAGCCACATCGCTTGCATACAAAGGCGCCCCGACTGAAATACACGGAAAATTACGGCGCGTGGTTGACGTGTGGAAAGATCGGAATATATTCGAGGCTCCTATACAACATGCTATCGAATCGCGCTTGGATGGTAGCTACCCCCAAACAGCCTGGCAAGGAGGCATAAGTGCTAATAGCAAATAGAGCTAGACAAGGCCAAAGGTACAACCAGGCCAGGGTTTGGTAACTCGCCATTTACCTCGAACACGGCAGCAACAGCACCACACGAGTTTATTCCGCTCATTTCTGGGTTTCAAAAGGTCCAAAAGCTGCGTGTGCCGCTCAAATCTACTATCGAATCCGCGAACCAAGAGTATGAGAAGCAAACAGATCCATCCACTCCCGTACCGTCAGCACCAGTTTTCGCGGCACGCCTCAATGGCCTCCTTAAGACATTGTCCAATGCAGAAACTGCTACTAGAGAAAGCGTGGCGACCAGGGAAAGCTTAATTGCTGACCTAGAAAAGATGCTTCAGGGACAGAGGTCTGAGCTTGAGATAGACCATGACGCGCTGTCGCAGCTATCAGCCAGGAAGGCAGAGATTGAAGATAAGAAGCAACAAGTGGAGCTAGCTATCATGCGAGCACTTGGCCCAGCCGATACCAGCGATCCACAAACCAACGGAGAGGAAAGCACGCCGGCACAGGAACCAGGCCGCCCGGAGATGGAGGCTCTTACACCGCCGATGATGGAAGAGTTCACACCTCCACCGCCAGAGATTGAGCCTCTGAGCCCGATCGGCGAGACAGAAACCATGCCAGAAGAGGGGAAAGCTAGACTGGGTACCACATATTCAATCGCCATATCCTCTAACGGTTCAAATAAAAGACGGAGGGTCGGTGACGATAGTGAATTTCCAGATATGGGAGGAGACGATGGCATTGACGATGATGTTGCTGAAATGCTGAAAGACGGAGGATAATAGCAATGTCGCCTTAGATGGCTCTGTATTACCTATGTATGACTGAATTTATTGAGCGACTCACAACGCAATCATTTTGTACGGGAACGCAAAGTGATGGTGTAATTTACCTCAGCCGCCCCGTCCTGCCGAAGATGTCATACCCATATAGATACAATCTTAAACAGTTTAATAGCCGTATGCGGGTTGGCGATTTAAGAGGGAGGTCGGAACGGCTAACTTGCTCCGACCGAGGCGGACAGGCGGACCTGGCATCAGAAGCTAATAGAGTAGCTCCACCACAATTTTCAGTCGACCTTGGGTTCGTCAGCAGGAAATGCCGCTTCGGATGTTTTCAACGACCATAATATTCAAAGCAAACCAGCTCAGTCACGCCAGTCGACGCACAGAAAAGACCCTGGTGCTGTCTGAACAATCCGACAATGGGACGGTGCGGACCAGAGTAACCGAATTTGGTCAGGATGGTTTCTGGAGCGCTGCGTCGGGCTGTAGCCCCTCGACTGACTACATTTTTGGAGGCCCATTCACAGGGAGCTGTCTGCACAGCACGCAATCGTCTATGGAACTCATCTTTCAAGACGATCGGTATCATAAAGCACGCAAACCTTCTTCACACTTCAGCGGAGTACCGATTCCACGCGGCGACGCACACCTTGGACGACAACACCTTCGCGGCGCAACCTTCACTTCTACAGCGCGTCACAAAACGTCAAAACGCCTTTACATATAAGGGTTCCGCAATTGGATTGATGCGACCCTTCTCTACAAGAACGAACCTTCAGCTGCCACAGCCACAGCAAAAGCAACTATCGGAAAAAGAAGATAGTCCACAAACTTCGTCAAAGAACGAGCCCAACGATGACGAAGCTGACTTCGAATTTAAAAAGAGCGATCGTGCTGCCCAGGCTGCTCAATTGAACCTTGCTGCAAAGCTTTCCAAGGATAGCAGGCAACCTGGAAAGGCCGGCATAAATGAAATATGGCGATTAATCAAGGTTGCTCGTCCCGAACTTCGCTGGCTCGGCATCGCCTTCATCTTTCTGGTGATTTCGTCCTGTGTTACCATGTCTATCCCATTCTCGGTCGGCAGAATCTTGGATCTCGCCACAAGGGGAGAAGTCGACGATATTCGACTTTTTGGACTTACCTTGAACCAGTTCTTCATCGGCCTTGCTGGCATACTCACATTGGGCGCCATGGCCAACTTTGGACGAGTCATTCTACTGCGCATTGTCGGCGAGCGAGTGGTTGCCCGACTTCGATCACAACTCTACCGCCGCACTTACGTACAAGACGCAGAGTTTTTCGATGCGAACCGAGTTGGTGACCTGATCTCCAGACTCAGCTCCGACACTGTTATTGTTGGCAAGTCAGTTACACAAAATCTAAGTGACGGTCTAAGGGCCCTATTCAGCGGTGGTGCTGGATTTGCCATTATGGTCTGGACGAGCCCCCAGCTTACTGGCCTCCTGCTCCTGATGTTCCCGCCGATTGCAATTGGTGCATTCTTTTATGGCCGAGCGATCCGGAACATTAGCCGATCTATTCAAAAGAATCTTGGCACACTAACCAAGATTGCTGAGGAACGGCTCGGCAATATCAAAACCAGTCAAGCCTTTGTCGGAGAAGTTCAAGAAGTTGGTCGCTATAACAAACAAATTCGACGAATTTTCGCTCTAGGCAAGAAAGAGTCGCTTGTCGCAGCCACCTTCTTCGCCTCTACAGGCTGGGCTGGCAACATGACCATTCTGGCAATGCTGGTTGTTGGCGGAAGCTTTGTTCGCACCGGAGCCATGTCCCTCGGAGATCTTACATCGTTCATGATGTACACAGCCTTTGCAGGATCAAGCTTATTTGGCTTATCCGGCTTTTACTCTGAGTTGATGAAGGGTGTGGGTGCTGCGAGTCGTTTATTTGAACTTCAAGATCGTCGCCCCGGAATCCACCAAACTGTCGGGAAGCCTGTGAAATCCGCGCAAGGTCCCATCAGATTCAATAATGTCACGTTTGCCTACCCGACGCGACCAGCCGTTAAGATTTTCAATGGCCTCGACTTTGAGATACCTTCTGGAAGCAATGTCTGTGTTGTTGGTCCCTCTGGCGGTGGCAAGTCCACAGTTGCCTCTCTCCTCTTGCGGTTCTATAACGCGACAGAAGGAAGTATCACTATCAATGGGGTTGATATCTCTGAAATGAATGTCAAATCCCTGAGACGTCGTATTGGAATGGTATCCCAGGAGCCAGTCTTATTTTCCGGAACAATCGCCGAAAATATTGCATACGGAAAGCCGCACGCGTCTCGAGCAGAAATTGTTGCTGCCGCCAGACGCGCTAACTGCAGCTTTATCAGTGATCTCCCAGATGGACTGGAGACCCAGGTTGGCGCACGTGGATCGCAGCTCTCTGGAGGACAGAAGCAGCGCATTGCTATTGCCAGAGCTCTGCTCAAGGATCCCGATATTCTGATTCTCGATGAAGCCACCTCGGCCTTGGATGCTGAGTCCGAAACATTGGTCAACGAAGCTCTTGCTGGCTTGCTTCGTGGGCACAATACGACTATCTCCATTGCTCATCGCCTGTCAACTATCAAGCGCTCTGACCAAATCATTGTGCTGAATAACGAAGGCAAGGTAGCAGAAATTGGAAGCTTCACACAGCTCGCTGCCAACAAGGATAGTGCGTTCAGCAAATTGATGGAATGGCAAATGAGTGGTGGCGAAATTACAGAGAAGCGCTCGGCTGCCACGGCGGCGCACATCACTGAGGCAGAGTACATGGAGCAGGAAAGGCAAACGGACGACGAAGACCTTGTTGAGGCAGAAGAGCAAAAAGAGGAAGAACCCGAAAGTGTAACCACGGATCAGAAGAAAAGATAATCAATCCCCGACGCCTTGTTGCATGGGTGCAGCATTGGCATTCATGGTCCAATACGCGCACCGTTTCCACTTCTTGACATTTTTTTTGTAAAATATTGTTCTGTCTGATTTCCTATTTGTTTTGATGACTTTTTGGGATAAAAATTATGGTTGGGCAATGTCCACTGGACTTTCTCGCCGGCATGGTCCGAGGACTCGGCTTAGCCGACGACGAGTTTAGCGGGATTTATTAGAGGAGAAGGCTGTGGGCTATGTTTTTTTTTTTAGTGTAACGGGACCTCTATAAGTCTGAGTCGGATAAGTTAATATCTATTAATTACAGTTTGTAAATATATAAGCTGCCTCTCTACTCGCAAAGTACCGGCTTGCCAGTGGTGAGACTACTACACTTAGAATGGGGCTTTAATATTATTAATGGCATAGTCACATGCTTGGCGCTATACTGCCCCCTCGATGAGCAGCCAACTATATGGTGTCCTTGTCCTTATAATTGCTGAGAGGACATTCATATATTCTGCTGCAAAGGAAGAAGCGAACTGAAGTCTGGCTTTTCGTATTTTTGTCAGTGTCCAGATAAACACCAACATCAGCTTTAGCGCGCATTGAAAGAGCACATACATAATTGCCTCGCGCCCGCGCTGCCTACATCTCTGCCTACCTAGGTAGACACACAGAGGTCAGCCATCAAAATGGCCACCACAGAAGAAGGACAGTTCAAAAGAGGCGACACCAGCCTGTACACTAAGACGTGGACTGTAAGTGTCTGCTCCAAATTCCGTCCTCTTGGCACTGGGCGCGCCGCTAACACCGGGACAGCCCGCTGGCCCCGTCACCGCCAAACTCGTATTTGTCCATGGCTTCAGCGAGCATATCAACCGCTACAATGACTTCTTCCCCAAGCTTAACCTGGCTGGAATACAGGTGTTTGGGTTCGACCAGCGCGGCTGGGGCAAGTCCACCGCGAGCAAGGCGGAACGAGGCTTGACCGGTCCAACCTCCCAAGTCATCTCGGATGTCGCGGCTTTTATCGAGGACAAGCTTCCGTCAAATGTGCCCGTATTTGTGATGGGTCACTCCATGGGAGGAGGTGAGGTGCTTACACTCGCTGCAGACCCGAGCTACGCGAAGCTGGTGAAGCAGATTCGCGGCTGGCTGCTCGATGCGCCCTTCATCGGCTTCTCGGCCGACGAGGAGCCCAGCAGCATCAAGATTTTCATGGGTCGTCTTGTCGGCAAGCTGCTTCCCAAGCAGCAACTCAAACATGAGATTCCGGCCGAGTACTTGAGCCGTGACCCGGCCGTGGTCGACGACTACCGCAACGATGCTCTGTGTCACAATACCGGCACGCTCGAGGGGCTGGCCTCGCTCCTGGACCGAACGGGCGCTCTTTCCTCCGGGTCAATCAGACTCGACGATGATCTGAGCCTCTTTCTCGCCCACGGAACGGCCGACAAGACGTGCAGCTACGACGCGTCCGAGAAGTTCTTCCAGGAGCAGGCGATCAATGACAAGACGTTCAAGTCATACGAAGGCGCCTATCACCAGATCCACGCAGATCTGTGCAAGGATGACTTTGCCAAGGACATTATCGATTGGATGCACGCTCGCAGCGGGAACCGGGAGAGCGTGCCCGCCGAGTCGAAGCTCTGAGGTGCCAACAGTCGGATGCAATTTACATTCAGGGGGTATTTGGCAGCCAACGGCTATTTGATAACTTGGATATTCGATTTTGGATTTAGAGACTTGCCCGTATTTATTTATTTATTACTTTTTAACGCCAGGGGAATCCCTGAAAAGGGCAAACGACGCCTACGGGGACCTATAAAACCTAATTCTTACAAATAATTCTAATTAAAATCTATCTAATAAACAGGCCTCTATAGGGCTTTCGCTAGCTAGTCGTAGGGTTAAGAGCAAGGCCGCTCGGGGGCCTATAACCTTAGTAGGCTAGGGGAGGACAGAAGAAGGAGCGTAAGTACAGCTATCTTAGGCAGACCTCGCTAAAAAACGAGGTCTCCCGGGTTAGCCGTACGAACTCATGTCAACCGACACCTATAGTATCGTCAACGTGCTGGCGTTGACCGAACCAGGGAGGCGCTGTCCTTCCCCGCATCTTCGCCTTTTTACAGAAGAAGATATGCCCTGGGGACTTCCGTCTGCCGCAACTGCACGTAAGTGTCGCGTCGGGGTGATGGAAACGTTCGTGATATAAAGCAAAATCCCCGTGGCCCGTCCTAGCCGCGAGGAGATGGACTTGCCTGTATTAATTATTATTATTATTACTAATTAACGCCGGTAGGAATCCCTAAAAAGAACAAATAGCGCCTATAGCGACCTTAAAACTAAACCTAAATTTTATAAATAATTCTAATTAAAATCTATCTAATAGGCCTCTATAAGGCTCTTACTAGTTTATTATAAGGTTAAAAAATAAAAAGCTACTTAGGGGCTAGTAACCTAGATAAGAAAGGATATAAAAAGAAGTATAAGTATAGCTATCTTAAATAAATCTTACTAAAAAATAAAGTCTTTTAGGCTATAATTAATACTATAATACTATAATACTATAATATTATAATACTATAAATAAACTCTAGTAGTTTCCTATAGAATTTAGTAACTAGAGACTAGGGGCCTAATTTTGTATAATCGTAGCTTATTATCAATAGATGCTGTTATCCAATTATCAGCCTTTCAATAAAGCAGCATCTGTTACACTCGCTCTCGCAGGGTTGCATACATATCGTCATCACTGATGGATGGCCATCAAGGTCAGTACCAAGCCGATGCCCCACCGAATGTGAGCCATCGTGCATGGATCTGGAGGGCCAGTGCTTTTTCTGCAATAGAAAAAATCGGGCAAATCCCCATCTCTCGTTGTCGAATTTCGAAGTTGCAACCTGCAAAAGTACTAAATAGGTACCTAAAAGTCTACGGCGCACCGAATACACACTTTGATTGACCGCCATGATCTCGGCAAATCACAAGCCAGCCAAACCACACTCAACATCCACCTCGGGCTAACATTGAAGACTAGCTCGGCCTCTCTTTGATACGGGAAATTTTGCGCGCCTCATTATTCCTGAGCGAAACATGGCACAACCCCGCACTTGGAGGCCGCCCGCAGCTTGTACCCGGCTTGGAGGACAGCCTGCTCGTTTTGATGGGCGCTAGTTACTCGCACCCATCTTGAGAGATTTACTGCGAACTGTGGGCATGTTCAGCCGCGAGCGAACTCGCCCCGACCTCTGGCGCCCAGCTCGAGGGTGGTTCTCAGTCCTGGATTGAGTGCACTCATCCTGGCAACAGACGGGTGCCCACGCCAGCAGGCAGGAGACAACGCAACAGAAACGGCAAGGCAGGGGTGGAACTGCACCACTACTACCTATGTCCCTCGAACCTGGGTAAGAAGTCCACCGCCAGCTTGCTGATAAAGGCTGGTCGCAACGGCTCGCTGTGCTTCGACGCTAATAAAGCAAGCTAAAGTTGGCTGGAACTTCTGTTCCTGCTCGCTTGCCTTTGAGTTCAGACGGTGTACCTAGGTGGAGATAGATGGTCGGTCGCTCTTGGCTGGCCGATCATCCACCCATATATAACATGGATAGCCATTGATTCCCGTCAATACATTGGTTACCCTGTATTATATCCTGCCATCTTGTCATCTTGCCGCCCTGCTCGCATGCTACGTCCTGTATCTGCATCTTCATTCTTCGCCAGAGCCTCACAGTCACCCGCTCTTTGTTTCGTTTCACGGAATACCTGTACCACGGTGGGGCTAGTTGCGTTGCATCTCGCTTGCACAAGATCTTCTTAGCTTGGCAACACGCCTGCCAAGTTGGTTCGTCTTACCTTATTGCCCCTACTATACCGCCTCACGGCCGCCAGATTCCTGCACAAGCCTCTCTCTGGGTCATAATAGCAGCCCAATGATTCCCAACGCCAGCAACACCATCACCCACCATCCTTCAGTCTATCACCTGCAGCACCTACCTCCCAGCCGCAGCAGCTCTAGGTTACCTGTTATCCGCCATGCGTCTAGTACCGCGGTAGAGACTGTGCCGCCGACCAGCGGCGATGATCCTGTTGAGCGCCATCCCTCCCATGCCACCGACGTCGAGAGCCAAGTAACTGTTGGTCGAACTTCGCGATTCCCTCGTGTTGCTGCCGAGAGCGACCCTTTTGATCTCTCTTCGTCATACAAGACAGATTCGGACCTCGAGCAAATCAGAGCCAACTCGTCGCGTAAAAGAGATGGTGGCAAGCTCAATTCGGTCCCCAAGCTCGACTCACACAAAGTCCGCGGATTCTACCAGAACCAAAATGCTGCCATTGAGCGCATGCTCAAGTCGGTGGAGGAGCATCGCGCTGAAGCTCGTCAGGAGCACGGTGACGACCAGCTCAAGTTCAGAATTGCCATATGGGGCTCATTTGCTGCCAATGTCGTCCTTGCCATCTTACAGCTATATGCCGCCGTCTCATCCGGCTCCCTGTCTCTCATAACCAGTATGGCCGATGCTGTGTTTGACCCTTTGAGCAACCTGACTCTCATTCTGTCCAACCGCGCCATCAAGAGAGTCGACCCTAGACGATTTCCTGCTGGCAAGGCTCGTCTCGAAACTGTTGGAAATATACTCTTCTGCATGCTCATGACATCGGTTTCGTTCATTATCATTGCGTTCTCTGTCCAGCAGCTTATTGCCAAGAATAAGGAAAAGGTGTTTCATATTCCCTCCATTATCTCTGTCTGCGTTGCCTTTGCTACAAAATTCGCCCTCTTTCTTTACTGCTGGGGTCTCAAGGACAAGTATAGCCAAGTCAATATTCTGTGGCAAGATCATCGCAATGATCTGGCTGTCAACGCCGTCGCCATCTTGACCAGCGTTGGTGGCTCGAAGATTGTCTGGTGGCTGGATCCGGCTGGTGCTATTCTGCTGTCTCTGCTCATCTCTAGTGTGTGGATGCGCACCGCCTTTGGTGAATTTCTGCTCTTGGTCGGCGTTTCAGCTTCGGTTGAAATCCAGCAGCTCATCACCTATGTTTGCCTGACGCACTCAGACGCTGTTCAGGGTATTGATACCGTACGCGTGTACCACTCAGGACCGCGCCTGATTGCCGAAGTTGATATTGTCATGGATCCCGGCTGCTCACTGAGAGAGTCACACGATATCGCTGAGGAGCTCCAGATCAAACTGGAGAGCCTGCCCGACATTGAGCGGTCATATGTCCACATTGACTACGAGACCACGCACAAGCCGGAGCATTTCTATAAAAAGGATCTTTGAGATACAATTGTGTCTTCTTTCGGAGAGAGCACAAGAGTTTCTTTCGAACGAGCTTTTTCTGAAGAAAAAAAAAACGCAACTTATCTATCATTTAGCCACGATAAACAAACAATTCACTTCTAGGCTTGGTTTTTCATGATGATATCAGTGACTTGAAATAGTCCGGTAAAGTGAAATGGCGCGGCCAGTTATCCTGCAGTTTTCAAACGGCCCTCAGTTTTATCGACGACGACCCAATCTTTGCCTACCTCACCGCGAGCTTCCTGCGGCCCGGATGTGGACTCAACTTCCGGAGCATCACGATGTACCTCCATCACAGTATCTTCCTCAAGGCCATCATTGCCTCCACTCGGTCCTTTGCCCTTGGGCATCTTCCACTTGAGTACATTCTCATACGTCCACACCATCTCTCGTGTTAGCGGAGGGGGCAACAGCCCATCACCAGCCAGCGTGGACAGCCCCGCAAAGTTGAACAGCTCGCGCAGGTGGTCGTTGGTCTCGGCGCCCCACGGCACGTCATGGAAGGACTTGTGCTGCGCTTGGGTGCGCTCCGCGCGGTCCGCCTCCCACCGCTGCTGCTCCTGGGGCGACGGCAGCGACCGAGCGTTGCGACCCGACCAAAGTCGCGCGAGCGCAATGGCCTGGTACTCGAAGCTGCGAAATGTGAGTGTCTTGGGGAAGCCTACCACGCCGAGAGTCGGAAATTCGCGGAAGAAGACGTGCTGGTAGCTGCCGATGAGCCTGTTAGCCCGGTAGTCAAACAAGGGCCCACCATTTGCTTCATGGTTCCAAAAGGGAAACGAGGGCTTGTATCCGGTGCAGTAGATGATGGCGTCGATGTCGGCCAAAGTTGTGCCGTCAGAAAAGAGAATGGCGCCGTCTTGCCTGTACTCGGAGATGACGGGCTTCCACACAATTCCGGGCCGCGGCTCGTCGCCTTCCCAGATGGCAGGGCTCCTGCGAGACAGGTATACGGCGCCTTTGGCAACGCCCACGAGCTCCTCGCTCAGCTCCCTCCCAGAAACGGAGTTTCCGACAACAATGACACGTTGGCCGGCGTAGAACTTTGGATTGCGATATCGCTTGGAGTGGGACACTCGACCCGGATACTTCTCCATATACGGCTCTAGACCATTCACCATTGGAACCTACTTGGTCAGCCCTGTGAATGGAAAGTATGGTGGAGGACGGGACGTACATATGGAACGGCGTAATGCCCATTAGCAAGCACCACAGCATCGAAGAATTCTTCCCACCACTCATCCACCTGACGGGAGGCATCGTATTTTCTCAGCGTCAGCTTCCATTCGCCCTGCCCATTGTGCTTTGTGGCAGGCGATCTCGTGAGGTCTTCAACGGCCGTGTTTGTTTGGAGCAGCGTGTCCGTTTGATGCAATGAAAAGTAGTTTTCAACATACTGCCTCGCAACGTAGTGCGGCGCAAAGGGGCCATAAGGTAGCAGCGCATCTGAAAAGGTCATGACGATGTTGGGAACATTTGTACTAATCGGCGCCCATGTCAGTGTTTATCCGCGACGAACGTTCGTTTCCGAATATGCCATTGTCTCACCTAAGCGAGTCATATACGGGCGTGGAAGCCCATCGATTCGTTTTGTCTGGTGAAGTCGTCGTGGGCAGACTGGGTGGTATAGGTAGATGCAGGTCGATTTCAGAGGGTAGCTTCCCCGGCTCGATGGGAGCAACAGGTCCGGGGTCTGTATCATGAATCCTAGTTCTCTGTCAGAGAAGGTCGAATTTGGGCGGGATAGGATTCGTAGTCAAGTACCAGGTACCGCCGGCGGTTTCACGACGTTCGAATACCCGGATGTGGTCAAAATAGTTCTCGGCCTTGAGTGCTGCCGCCGCTACTGCGCCTGTATGTGGAAAGATGAGTCGGGCTGCTATGCAGGACAGTTTGTTCTTATGGATGGGCATACCAGACGGACCAGCACCAATAATGGCGACTGATTTTACTTTGGCCTGATACGAGTTCATCCCGTGTCACAAAGAGCTCTTGATGTGGTGATGTATGTAAGAGACACGCCATGGGTCATGAGCCAAACAGGGACGGACAGCTACCATGGTGCATACCGCGGGCTACGCGACCGTGGCCGTTTAGATAATATTGCCATACTACCACGCCATGAACCGAGTCTATTCCTGGCTGAATGAATGCTTACTCAAGATTGGCTCTTATCTGCCCGAGCTCTGGAGGACGCAATCGGCAGTGGACCCTGCGGACGATTTTTAGCTCTCAGCCGTGACATGCTCGCCATATGCACCCGCATTGCATCACCATCACCCCCTGTACCGTATCAATTGCATCATATGACGGGGTTTCACATTTGTCAGCTCACGTGTGCGGGCAGCGGGGGCCTGAATCTCAACCTGATGATTATTGTCGGCCTCTCTACTTGACAGCTGGGCCGTGCCCAGCAACCAAAGAAATGGCTACCAATGGCGACGTTGAGAATCAGCGACCATCAGCGGATACTGAGGAGACTCCCCTACTGAGCGAGGATAATGGTAATGTACAAGGGCAGGCGACGGATGAGCAAGCTCAGCCGTGGCGATACCTGTCATATTCCTTGACAGCGCTGCTCGGCCTTATCGCCATCGGCATCATCGTCGTCTTTGTCAGAGGCTGGATCGATGCTGGCAGCGATGTCAATGTAAGTTTGCTCGCGTTTTCTGATACTGAACCACAATACAAGAGCAAGAAATGACCGTGCTTTTTCTTTTGGCCAGTTTGATTTCAAAAAGGCGCTGACGAAGGCGCTCGGCGGAGGCCTAAGCGGTGCCGCGGCCATGGTGCTGCAGGTGCTGCTGCTTATGGTACGTCGCCCTGCCTCCTCCTCGGCCGGCTGGGAATTTAACTTGGACGAATCATCTTAGCCGCTACGGACCATCATGAACTACCAGTATCGCTATGGGACTTCATTTTCAGCCGCCAGCGTGACCTTGTATTCCAGCGGAGGCCTGGGCCGCTACTACGATGGTATCGGGGCAGCATTGATTCAAGGTATGAGACGAGCATCGAAGGGAAGATGACGAAAAAGGAATGCATACATATCTAACATTATAACAGGTCCGGTTTCGAGATTCGGCGACACTGCTGCCAACGCTGGCATCCTTGCGCTTCTCCAGTCCAACTCGTACCTCAAAGACTTGCCGGTCCTCATCAAGACAATATTCGCCTCTCTTTGGTATGTCGTTTTTCACCGAGAGCAGTACAAAAGGGCAATAGCAATAGACTAACAGGAGGCAGCGCTGCCGCCTTTAGAATGATCCTCACTCCGGTCGACACCCTAAAGACAACCCTCCAAGTCCAAGGCGCTGGAGGCACCGCTCTGCTCCGCGGGCGCATAAGGAAACACGGCGTCGGTACGCTCTGGTGGGGAGCTTTCGCGACTGCGGGAGCTACGTTCGTAGGACATTACCCATGGTTCGCAACGGTACGTGTGCTCCGGACAATGGGTAACCATACCACGCAAAGATCATTCGGCTCACAGGCAGTTTTCTCATCTCGGTAGTACAACATGTTGAGCGAGGCCATCAAAGAGCCTCCCAAGGAGCAAATTCTCCTCTGGCTTCTGCGCCTCGCGTTTATCGGCTTCGCCGCCTCGTTGGTGTCGGATTGTGTATCAAACTCGCTCCGGGTGGTCAAGACGTATCGGCAAGTCAACGAGACGCAGGTGTCCTATAGTAAGAATCACAGCACACGTTCGGTCGAGGTATTTTCTGACATGGAGCCAGCCAAAGCAGCAAAACTTGTCATCGAGGGCGATGGCGTGGCAGGCCTTTTTGGCCGCGGACTGCCGACGCGCATCGTTTGCAACGGCCTTCAAGGGCTTTTGTTTTCTATCTTGTGGAAGCTGTTCCTTGATTCGTGAGTTTCGTCTGTTGTGTGTTCATGTCAAGATTTGTGATGCTAACGCCACTTTTCAGTTTGGAGTCGCGAAAGGGCGTTTAGTGATGATGTACAAGGCACTGTTGGGGAGAAAGGCTACTGCGAGCGTATTTCTCTTGTCATCACAACCTCGTCACCTGATTGGAGGTTGTTCATGGGCCACCCCAGCCTAAAAATAGAATACACGTATGATCTTGCGCAACGTATTGATAATGAGCAAATGGAATCTGAATCCGAAATATGCCAATTTCATACAATTCAGGCTGCATGCCAATGGAGTTTGTGGCTGCCTTTGCCTTATCTGCACGCGTGGAATCCGTATTACCTCCAACACTGATAACTGGTGCCAAGCAGATGAATGCAGTAGGATAGTGCAACACATCGCAGGGCTCGGGTGGTAGGTGCATAGTAAGAGAATATTATTGCATTATCTATTTGTACGCATGGCTGAGAAATAATGGCATGTACTGCATGGTGTCTGGCAGATACACGATCCATCTTGCTTTTGTCGAGTTTTTTTTCTAGTTACCAACAAACAGCGCCATCGTCTGGAGGCATTCCTATGTGGCGCACAGACAACTTGTGGACCTCGAGGATTCTGAGAAGTCACAAATAACAATAATACCTACCTAGTTACGATCAGGTCATGGCCGGGCTATCAATTATTCCTGATGGAAATTACCACGGATGCACTGTGCCCAGGATGGCTACGGCGGCATGCAGCCACGAAACCTGTTTCTGTACTTTGTGGCAGTCAGTCGAGGTTGTGTTATTCGTTACCTACCTAGGTACCTATGTAGGTAGGTACCTACCTCTATGAACCTACCCTAGCCTAGGTAGGTACATAGGTAGGTAGGTATGTAGGTAGGTAGGTAGCTGTTTTTTGCTGTTTCGTGGTGCAGCTATGTAGCAGAGCGAGCTGCTAATAAAGAAGTAAAACGAATAATTATTAAAGCTCCCCACTCAACCTCCGCCTCCACATCAAGCTCGTCCGTCGTCCGTCATCCGTCACCACCTCGTCGTCTGCTCGCCTGCCCTCACTCCCTCCCGCCCTCTCCGTCACCTTTTTCCCCCAGGCGCAACAACATTATCCGAGTCGAGGACCAGGTCAGAACGTCTCCCCGTGCAAGACGTTGACAATTGTCTTTCATTTCCGTGGCCTGGCACCTGTGAGCTATCGGACCGTCCCTACGTCACCCCACAGCTGTGCCTCTGACGGGTTTG
The DNA here is from genome assembly GCF_000225605.1 of Cordyceps militaris CM01. Taxonomy (NCBI): domain Eukaryota; kingdom Fungi; phylum Ascomycota; class Sordariomycetes; order Hypocreales; family Cordycipitaceae; genus Cordyceps; species Cordyceps militaris. The sequence goes on from NW_006271971.1 coordinate 1,174,967, forward strand.
CGTCTTTCCTCCGGCTCTCGCCGACATCGCCATGGGGGCCCTCACAGACGGAGAGCAAGTATACGCAACGGTATGGTACTCTACTGTCCCCTATATGCATTCTAAGTGCACCAATGGTTTCCAGAAGCTAATACTTTCTGCTCTCCGTAGCTACTGTTGACGGACTCGTATCTCCCAGGTCAGTCAATGGCAAAGACGTCATTGTCGCAAGCCCCCCCCAGCAAACAACCACATCCTCATCTCGACAGACCCCAACTAATATTTTCGACTCTCATTCTTAGGTGCGCTTGTTCTGGCGCATTCCCTTCGCGACGCAGGGACCTCGAAAAAGCTCGCCGTCTTTTTTACCCTCGACAGTATCTCTGCCGACTCCATCACCCAGCTCCAGACCGTCTTCGATCATGTTATTCCCGTCCCTAGAATCCGCAACGAGCACCCCGCGAACCTCTACCTCATGAACCGCCCCGACCTCGACTCCGCGTTTACAAAGATCAACCTCTGGAAGCAGACCCAATTCTCCAAGATCGTCTATGTAGACTCTGATGTCGTCGCCTATCGCGCCCCGGATGAGCTCTTTGCCATTGAGCACCCTTTCGGCGCTGCGCCAGACATTGGATGGCCAGATCTTTTCAACACTGGCGTCATGGTGTTGACGCCCAATCTGGGAGACTACTATGCCCTGCTCGCCATGGCGGAGCGCGGCATTTCCTTTGATGGCGCCGACCAGGGCCTGTTGAACATGTACTTTAAAAACACCGTGCATCGCTTGTCTTTTACCTACAACGTCACACCTTCGGCCCATTATCAGTATTTGCCAGCATTTCGCCATTTTCAATCCAGCATTAATATGGTGCATTTTATCGGCCCAAACAAGCCTTGGTCTGAGGGCCGCCATGTGTCACACGGCGCCTCGCCCTATGGTGAAATGGTTGGCCGGTGGTGGTCGGTATATGATCGCCATTACCATACACAGGTTTGGACCATCCGAACCGAAAATTTGAGCTCAAAATCTAACAATCATTTCCAAGCATGAACCCAGCCACTCAACTAGCTGTGGCGAACCGGCGCAACCACAAACGCAACCCGGTCGACAACAGCAGCAGCCACCGCTACCTCGAATACATATACAAGAACCATCGGATGTCCATATCCCACTAACAGATATTGCCCATGAGCGGCAGAAGGCCGACAAGAAAGCTCATTCGCGCAACCAGAGCTGGGATGCTCAGCGGTAAAATCTTCACCTAGATCAGCGGTTGTGATTGTGCTAAACGTTGCTAGACAACCTCCCCCGAGAGATTCGAAGCCAGAGGCAGAAAACTTTCCCAATGCACATTACTCCATGTCCCAAGATGTCAAGCCATTTGTGGCTCCCGCAAGATACCCAAGCCCTCCGAAAAACATGTGGTACGAGGTTCCTAAACAGCGTCCTGCTTCATCCACACAGCCGCCCAAGGGGATTTTCCCATGGGAGGGCCAACAGCCGCAGGCATCTCGATCTTTTCCTGCCACACCTGACGAGTTAGCGATTGCCGATGCAGTAAAGACGCAACAAGCCAATCCAGCAACGCAGAGAACCGCCACTGGAGCGGGCTCAACATTGACCTCTACCGCCAATCACGCGCCACCCCCGAGCATCTGGAGCTCTTTCACTCTGGTCAACGCATGGGATGGTGTGCCCGAGATCAACCGGTACGTCGAGCGCTCCAGAGGGCATCGTAGAGCCACGAGCTCTCGGGCCAACCTGCCCGCCTCCAAGAGCGGAGAAGCCACGCCCAAGCCACCATCCCAGGAGAAGCCCAAATTCCAGGGCCTTAAGCTCACAGACTTTCCCACCGAGGTGGAGCGGCCTAGCTTGCCCGTCACACCGGCACCCATCCGCCGCCCGTCGTTCTGGGGCGACGACGGTGAGGATTCCGGGAACAAGGACGCAGCAGTCCCTGTAGCAGAAGGGGTTCCTGCACAATCTGAATGGGTAAGCAGCGCCAGACGGTAATTGTTTCCCAAACCCGGACAAACTACTAACCGCAACCACCGAATTAGAATCCCAGAGAGCAGCTGCAGAAACTCGCCGCCCAGCACTCCGAGGAACTGCTGCGGCGACTCTCTGGTACAGACAGCGAGTCTTTCGGCATGTTTGATGAGTCTTCTTCTGCGTCCGCTGCGCCAGCGAGTAGCTCTGGCGTCCTCAGCCCGAAGCCCGTAAAAGCTGGGACCATGACGAGTGCTCTCCAGCGCCCCACGAGCATCGGCAGCCAGGCAGACTGATGCGGTGAAGCATTTCAGTGCATAATGATTGACATGTTTGAGCGGCGCGGGGGTTATTACTTTTAGTCTTCTGTATTTGTTCCCGTCGTGTTCTGTTCTGCCAATTTGCGTTTTGCTCGTCGTCAACATTCTCCTTTCATTCTTTTTTCTTTTACTACATGCCGCTGTTTTTGCCTCTTGTTTTGAATCACGAATGACTGGGCCTGAGTTGGACCCAGTATCGCTGGCATTGCATTCCTTCCATGTCCTCCCGGGCTGCACTTGTTTCGAGTGGAAGAGGAAGACGCACATTAGTAGCTTGTACAATTACCCACTCCATATTCTACGGTAGTTTTCATCACACCATCTCTCTCGAGTTTCACTGCTGCCTAGGTGCCCGTTATGATATTATGAAAGCCAACAAAAAAATATCATCATTCGATTGCCGATAGGCATACCACGCTATGTACTCTGTAGAAAACTCTTCACCAGCCTCACGTCCTGTCCAGCACCTGTTGCAAATTTTAGGCCCTTTCAGTCATCCTCTTCGTCGGAAACTTCCACCATGGTAACGACCTTTCCTGCAGAATTGCCGCCTTCGGCGTGTTCCGCGTCGTCTTTGTCTTCGTCTTTGTCTTCGTCTTCGTCTTCGTCCTTCGAGTCGGACGCAGCGCTGCCACACTGATCGCCATCATTTGGAGACTCATTACTACTAGCAGCCGAAGAAGCTGTATCTCTCGCCGATACGACCGTTCCGTTCCCCGTCAGCTGAGACCTTGCTAGACTACCAAAGGGCTGCGAAGATCCGCCCCAATTGGGAATATCGGACGTCGGGGTTGCTGCTGGAGTGGAGGCGACAGCGGCAGCTGGCGGCTGCTCTTCGACCGGTACAGTTATGCTGGAAGTGACAGTGGTACTGCGTGTCGAGTTCTCGGCTCTCGCTCCAGATCCAGACTCTCTGCCTAGACCTCGACCGAAAACTCGATCCAGAAGTTGCTGTTGTGTTACAACCCCGCCCGCCTGGGCGTCAGCCAGCGCATCGCTAGTCGCGGTTGCTGACTCGGACCTTGGCCCTCCACCAGTTGAGCCAGCAAGACGAAAGTTATTTGTCCCAGGGATTCGCTCCAAAACATGGGCATTGGTTCGATGGGATGGCTGCGACGTGGGAGCTTGTGGCACCTGAGCTTGTACAGAGCGCTCCTCGCCCAACGTAGACGTTGCAGGGCCAGCAGAGGAGGCTCTGGACGAGCGTTGTGTGCTAGCAGGACGAGCCTGAGGCTGGTTATCCAACCTTTGCAGCGGCATCAATGTCCACCCGGGAGGAATGGCCACACCTTCCGGCAGCTCGGGGCTACCAGCAGGGATTGATGCAGAGTATGACGTAGCGCCATGTCTCATCATTACGGGACTTTGCGTACGTGATAGAACGCTTCTACTACTGCGCAAGCCCATAAGGTTCTGGCTAAGGATCTGGTCCTGTGCTTGGGCTTCAGAACCAGGTAGAGGGCTGTCGGCATTTTCATGGTGTGATGCCTCCAGCCGGTCGAACTCAGCAACAAGTTGCCCAAGAACTTGCAACTGCTCATTCGAAATACGAAGAGCCTCAGCTTCTTGACGGACCAAGACAGAGGCTTGACCGTACATATTTGAAAGTGTTCTAAGCCTGTGCGATCTCAAAGCGGAGGTCTGGTTCAACAGAGTTTGTCGTGTAGAGTTGATATGTGAGGCTGAGAGCATTCTTTCGTAATGCAGGTCCGTCTGATGATGGCCCTGCTGTACAGTGGACGGCTGGAAAGTCTGAGATGGTTGACCTAGGGTAGGCGTGGCTCCCGTACCCTGCTGGGAAGGTGGTTGATTCGATTGTGATTGGGACGGGTTGTCCTGCGGCTGCGAGTCCACAGTATCTTGCGGCATGGCACGACGCCAGCGTCGGCGCACTTGCTCTTCGGCTTCTTGTCGGCGACGCTCCTCATTTCTCATCATGTCATGGAATTCCTCCATTGGCCGTATATTCGGGACGTTCGGGCGCTGGAGAGCTTGAGGTTCCGCATTGGCCGGCCTACGAGGTCCGTCTGCATTCAGGCCAGCTCGAGCAGGTGGGTCGAGTAATCCTTGCCCCAATGCAAATCTGCCAAATCGAGGCTCCTGGGCAAATCCCACCTGGGGGCCTTGTAGTCCATTGTTGGGTATCTGTGGTGCCGCAGGAGCGCGGTTGGCGTTTCGGTTGGTTGTCGGCTGCACTCGATCCGGAGAAACGGGACTTCTGCATGTTGGGCAAACTTGCTGCCTCTCGAGCCAGCTTTTGAGACAGCCAAGATGAAGTATATGGCCACAAGGAAGCTTTTTAGGGCGAATACGGTCGAGAGCACCGGGGTTGGCGATAAGATCCCAAACTCGCATGTCTTCTCGGCAAATAATGCACGTATTTTCCTGATCCAGCTCAGCTTGCGTGGCATCTGGGTACCTGTTCATCTCCTGAATCGCACGACGGTATCGTAACACTGAGTTGAGACGTTTCAAAAAGTCTCTTGCAGTCATGAGCAAGTCTCGCATGATGTGTATCGGGAACGTATAGAAAATCGTCAACAAGACGAAGAAGGTAACATAAAGCACGAGCTTCACCGTGTCTACACCATGCCGGTTAGTGCTTAACTCGTAGACGTTGCGTGTGCAAATGATTTACCGGTGAAGAGATCCAACCATAGTACCCATTCGCCTTTCGTTGCCCAGCCTGGCACTTCGATGTCCATCTCATCAATGTCGTCGGGGTTAGGCAGAGGTGTTTCGGTCTCGGCGGGTTGGCCACTGGCAGCTGCCTCCTCTCGCTGCCGTACTATCGCATCTCTTTGTTCCCTGACTTCTTGTTTGCGCTCCAGGAGGCGTGCTTGCGTCTGTGTCTGGATCATCTTTTGCTCGATGATGGAGAGTATGTATCGGACTCCCGATCTCCCGGATGTAGTTGCGAGAACGGCGAATTCGAAGAGAAACATAACCATCATATCAGCTCTGGCCTCTTGGATAACAGTATTGATGCAATATCGAAGGATCCAAACGTCATAGACAAAGCTCATGAGAAGCGAAACCGTCAGACGAGCATGGAAGAGGCGAGGGTTCGCCGGCGGCTGCTGCTCCAGAAACTCGACTCGTCCGTCCCCAATCCATCCCCAGACCTTGCCTGTTACGAGAGCCGTGAACATGACAAGAAACCACGCCCCAAGCTCGTCGCGGAATATGGTCATGGCTAAGCATGTTTCGGTGATGGCGAACCAGGCTCGTTCCGTGAGTTGCTCGACTTCGGCGGTTCGTAGAGTTCCCCAGCACAGTTGAGAAATGCCGTATACAAATGTTCCGTAAATAAGTAGTGTGAAGTTGATTAATACCTAGCTCGTGTTAAATGATCAGTGTCGGGAAAGCGGCGTCTCAGCTTGACTCACCAGCAAGCAGAAATTGCTCTGCGATAGGTAGACCATTGCCGAGTAAAAGTTGGCCCTTTGCTGAAAAGCCGAGAAGATAACAGCGCCAGCAAGGGCTGTTGACGCCTAAATACTTATGTTAATGGATGTCGTTGGAAGGCAGCGCCCCCTAGGCGCAAGCTGTAGAGATGGAGAGCTTACCCCGGCGTACCATCCCAGACGCATCTTGGGCATTGGCACACGACTTTCAATGTCAATATCCAATAACTAGGCAATGCGATCCTGTTATATCCCCATTTTGGACTTCCCGGACGAGCTCGGCGAAAGAGGATGGGTCGTCGGATGCTGAGGACACGGCTAACTATCGTCTAGAAGCCACGTTAGTGGTTGACCCATCTGGGGCCGAGCAATGACGCACTTAGTCACCCCCGGCACGTGATGATCTGGGCAGTAGCGAGCGCCCACGGAGGTGATGACATGAACATTTTCACTGAAGAATGATCACTACCTATGTTCTGCATCGGCTCAAAGTTTCCACCATGCTTCAAAGAAGATACCTCCACGCTATTCGGCGTTTCAAAATTTCGACTCTTCTTTCTAACTGAGCTGCAGTGCTGGTGTCGCTCGCCCTAATCTTGGTGGGTAATTAATTGTACTTGTCAACCACCTTTCGGACCTCTTGTATTTAGTCTCGACCTGCAAAGGTTATGAACGCAAGCTCAAATTCAAACCATGGTGCCTCCATTGACCAAGTATGTTTGCCCCGAGACCCATCGGCTATCGGGGCCAGCCAAGAAGGCAACCATATTGGCAACTTCGGCAGGCTTGCCGAATCGGCCAAATGGGCTCATCTTCTTAAGGGCATCAATCTGTGCTTCACTCTTGCCCTTGAAAAACAGTTCGGTTGCAGTGGGACCTGGACCGACAGCATTTACGGTAATGCCCTTCGCAGCCAGGCCCTTCGACATCACACGCGTCATCTGCTCAATTGCGCCCTTGGTTGAGGCGTAAAGAAGGTAGTCAGGCAAGACGAGTGAATGGTGGCAGATGCCTGTAGAAACGAAAATGATGCTTCCACCATCGCGGATGTGAGGTACAGCTTTCTGTCGTTTGATCAGCCACAGGCTCCAATAAGACAACGAGGGCATTCGGGAATGATTACCTGAGCAAGGAAGTATGGCCCCTTCACGTTCAGGTTGAACATGGAGTCGAAGTCCTTTTCGGTTGTATTCTCGACATTGCGCATCATCATCATGGCGGCATTGGCCATCACTACATCGATGTGACCGAACTTCTCCACTGTCTCGTCGATAAGTTTTGTGATTCCATCCATTGTGCCAGCATCAGCCTTCACGGCTACTGCGCGATCTTTGCCAATGGAGGAAACAAGCGCATTGGCACCAGCTTCGTCGCTGTAGTAGTTGATGACAACACTGGCGCCGTCTCGACCGAATCTCTCAACACAAGCCTTGCCAATGCCATTGGAGCCTCCCGTAATGATGATGACTCTTCCAGCGAGCGACATGTTTCTCTGGACAGGTGTGGAGTGTGGATGATGGTGTTGGTTTATGGTGGTAGGCCGATTGTGGTGCGACAGGTTACCATGGTTGAAGTGAATTCGATTTTTCCTAACGGCGAAGCTGGTCTATTAAATATCCTATACGCAAGAGCTAAGTGGTGGCGCGGACATAACGAAGAGTATGATGTTTCATTACTCACGACGTCACCGGGTCCGCGCTAATCAGCGACAGGAGCTACCTTTGGTCAACCGTTCTTGCAGGGCAGTTATTCACCAATAAGCCTGTTAGAGGAAGAGTAGTAGCTTTAATTCCGGAACACGAAGCCTATCACTATGATTGCCTTTCCAGCGCGGGTTTGCCCATTCTTGGCAATTGGAGATGGCTTTGTTAACCCCAAGAACTGTCTGCACCGGAGCTGCGGACCAAGTGCACAGCCTATTTCCGACGCCAGTGCTGCTCCGCATAGTTAGCAACAAACCGACATAAATCCATTGGTTTTGTCGACCAGTTGTGTATAATGCAATTGACGGTGTCTCTGTATGTCGTGATTGTCTTTGGGCGGTGTGCCCGAAAGCTCGTTCCGCGAAATAGAACTGCCAGTCTTTCAGCCAGTCGCAATCGGGGAGCGAACGACGAGAATCATCACAATCTGTAGGTTTGAACCCATCTTTTCTTCAAATAAAACGTGGCTATTCCATTTCGATGCCGGCGTCAGGGCAGGATGCGTGTTGCGGTGTGGCGAATGGATCAGCTTGGACGTCCAGAGATTTCGGTCTCCAAACCCTCGTAACCTAGCTCTTCGAGAAACGTGGCCGGAACGGCGGTGATGCTATTCGATGTAGGAATTCGACCTCACGAATGGAGGCGAACTGCCCACGTCATGATTCAGCAGGAGAGAATAGAACACGAGACAATGTCAACTTGAACCTGCGGGAGTCCATGAAAAATCGTTTCTTTGTTCCATCTTGATAATGGTATGTTGCAACCTGGTGCTCTAACTTTAGGTAGCGTTTTAGAAGTATGGTACGAGCCAAGAGCAACGGCACAGCATGAGTAGCCGATTCTACCAATTTGCCATTTCCATGGAAGCTCCGGTCGTTTTTCGTGGAGAATTGAGGAGCAAATATATTGGAAACTATGACTCAAGCCCCCTAAACAAAAAAAAACACAGCAGTCTTTTGGATGGGCAGGTGGGAAGTTCTCTCTGCTGTGGGCAGTAGATGGTGGCAGTAGATGGTGCTTGATGGCCGAAAAGGCCACCGTATCAACCCGGCTCCCAGTCTTAACAGATGACTGTGCTTACAGAACTATAATGCTACCTCTGAATTTTTTTTTAAACAACTGTCCCTTCGATCTAATGCTCGTGGCAGGGTGCAGGCCCGATAGCGGCTGAAGCCACGACTTGTTCGCTAGTAACGGAAACAATCACCAACAAGGTGATACATATTCGAGATTCAATATAGATAAAAAAATATGCAAGAAGATCTGATGAGGGGGTCGTCTTAGCATGTTTCTGCAATGCATTAGATGGCAGGGCTGAGCCGCCGAGTGTACCCCGGTCTCACGGGCATATACGACGAATGCGAAGAGATCTGGCGTTCGCTGGGCGGCCAACCAAGAAGCACATATCAACAACGTCTTTCAATTCTTGGGTGAAGCATTTTGACAAGTAGTCCAGTGCGATGCAGCATTCTTTTCAGTCTGTGTTTAGGACGAAGAAGATGCCAGTGTCTATATATATAGCGATGAGTGCACTGGCGCGACATCAGAGTGTCCCAGACGCTGGTACAATCTATTCCAGTCATGGCAAAGACTCAATTTTAAATAATGAAACGGGCGTGGGCCTGTTCACGATGTAGTTTTTACACTTTCAAACCTAGAGAGGCGTGCCTCTTGGGTGATGGAGTTGCAGCCGCGCAATAAATGACTCGTCGAGAGTGAAGGACTGAAATTGGCCAGAATGAGTCAGAACCGTGTGTGGATGATATAATGTCAATCATGTATTCTTTGTCAAAGTATGATAGTCAAGCCAAACCCGTACTCGAAGCGATAGTGCCTGAGAAGAATACCCACCTCGCGAATGCCCTCTGCATGTTGGCGGAGAAGCATCACTGCATTGTGACTGAATTAAACCCTTTGACGTGTATAAAGGACCCTGGGGCGCAGCTTAACTTGTGGGTATGATTTATTTATTTTTTAGCTCGCATCCATGATGCTTATCCCCAAGGTATTCACGGAGTCGGTAATCAGTGTACGAGCCGTCGCAGGCTTCCATGAAATGGAGCCGGGAGCGTCAACCTCGTCCCTATCGTCGCCCTCGAAACTGGCTTCGCCCCAACAAGCGAGAAATATATGGAGAAGGACTCTGGAAGCGGGACATAACAACACCCCCCCGCCCTAGTAAAGAAACCCTGTGCGGAACTTTTTCCGCATGTTAAGCGATTCTCACCTGGAGCCGCCGCGCCACCATGGCACGAGATTCTCCAGGACCCCTCCCTGGTAATTGGTTTTCGGCATGTAGACTGAAGATAGCAGGATGGCACGAGCCAAATAGTCGTCAAATACATTGCCGGCCACAAATGACCCCAATCAATAGTGCTTTATATCGTACAGCAGCGGACGTAGTGGCCCCCAATCCTGCAGAATGTCATGTAGTCAGCTATACTGACCAAGCTGCCACGAATTGTACATCGCCAAGACAGTGAGCCACCATGCATCGACTCTCTGACCACCAGGTGGACAGAATAAATAAGAACTAGTTACTGTAGTTCTGGCGAATCGTCTGTGCCGCTCGCCTTGCACACTTTTCCCACCTGGGACAACGACACCGCCGCCACCGGCCCCCATGCCGCCCCCAGGCCCAAGCGTCGCTGTATCCGAGCTATGATGAGGAAGAGAAGAGGAGAAGGAGGCATCTCGACTGACAACAAACGAAAATAAGCCCACAACTAGTGAGCGAGCTTGTGATGCATGCAGTAATACAGCCATGTAACCCAACGTCTGCCTCACCCGTCGGAAAAGCCCAAGGCGCAACGACGGGGCGAACAGGCCTGTTGGACTCAGCTCAGCCCTGTGATGGTTATTCCAGAACGTCGAAAAAGCAGACAAGATCGTGGGGGGGCACGTATGCAGGCACAGAAACTATTACCGACTCGAGCAAACGGACAGTGTCCGAAGCGCATCTTCCCGAACCCTTTCCCGCTCTGGCGGATGGGCTTGCATCGCCCTGTCAGGGTAACTATCGCAAAGTGTGGCGCGGCGCCAGGTTCGCCCTTTCATGCGTCGTTCTTGACAGAAGTCCCGTTGTAGTTTTACACGGGAAAGACGCTGCTGGCTGAGAAAGACGAGGCTGTTTCGGCCCCATCTGGCAGGAATCCGCCATTTGCCAATATCGGACTTCTGCGTGGTCACCGCCACGATCAGATCCCCTCACTCTCCTGCGTCTAGACCAATCTGATAATTATCATTTATGCGACTCCCTAGAGTCACAACTGGGTTCGGATATTTGGTTGCTTAGTTGGTCGGCACTTCCTCTGATTTGTGCCAGCTAACTAACTATTATCCATTCTAGGTGAGGAATGTCTTAGAACATGGCCCCCAACTTTGAATTGAATAAATTGGCCTCAAGCCTTGTCCGCTGCCTTGGCTTAAAAGGATGGATCCAGATTGTACTAGATTAGCATTTTCCTCCTATGTACATATTGCCTCAACTGACTAGTTAACTACTAGGATTGAACCAAGAGAAGAGACACGTCAGAATAGTAACCAACATGACAATTATGTTGGAACCATGACCTGTCGGGAATTGATTGGCGGGCACAACCGGCCACGACATTAGATCCCAGCAGTTGCTGAGAAAGAGTGATGTACCGTACCCCGGACCGTTGGGCAAGGGCCGAAATTGATGTTTTGCTTTTCAGATTTTGACCGACAAAAACCAAAACACTAGACGGGTATTGATCACAGAAAGCCACCAAGTGCATCTTGACAGGGGCTGTTGGTGTTCGGACAACTGCATGTACCGAAGGCCGAGAGATCTGATATTCTTGCAAGGGGGTCCAGCCCATGCCGAAAGCTGCCTCAACTTTCGATATTGTTGAAGAGCAGGCCGCCGATTTTTTTTTAAAAAAAAATTCTCTCTGTTTCTTCCACCGTCAACCGCAATTCTAATTTTATTTCCATGCACCTGGGGTCTCTTCGGTGGGACTGATACCTGTAACAGTGCAAGTTGAAGCATGCGTCAGTGACATCTCTCTGCCCACATCCCGCCAAAATGTACCCCAGCCTGTTCCACCCTCCCACTTCTTGGTCCTGTTGTGCCACATAGCCAGGGGGGGAGGATGGAGGTGTGACACGCTGACAGCGTCCTGTTCCCCTGTAATGCTGAGGAGTTACACAAAGAGCAGACTCTTGCAGAATTGGGAGTGATGCCCGGTGTACGTCACAGAAGTCTCTGCACAAGTGCGAGACATGATCATATCACGGGCAGTTGCATCTATTAAGCACAATGCTGTTCCAGATTGAAACCTCCGACTTTGCCGGGCGACCGCCGGTTAAGCAGATGTGATGTGGGCGCTTTCCATCCATGTGCTTTGTATCCAGTAACTTGTTATACATGGCTTGACGATATAACCCGAACAATGCGAATACAGTTCAACACAATAATAACACTGACAGTTTACAGAAAACGGTCACGCCAGCCAGGCAAGGGCGAGGCTCACTTGTAACAAGGCAGGTCCTAACGATTCAACGAGGTGAGGTGTTCGACAATTTAGGTAACACTCTGTAGGTTGTCGGCACGGTAACACTGCGCTCAGTCAGAATACATTTCGTGGCACATGCAGCTCGCCGACGACTTTGGTAGCTTCGTGGACCGTGCATTGGTAGAGGAACGGGAGGCGCCTCGTCAGCGGAGCCGTCTCCCAAGTATGGGAAGCCGTACAAACAAGACACCGGGTTCCTACTCTGTACATGAACCGGCACTTGTCTTCACTAGTTACGGGTTAATACTGGTACATACACAAATAACGACAATGGGTTTCTTCCGAGGCAGCGGGAAAGTACGTGGCAATCTGCAGATTTGCCTCGACGGAGACATGGCGTCCCGCGCGGCTTCGAGTGGACCGGACAATACTAGAAATTCTCATAGCCGATTATACATACATACGGATACAGTGGCGGCCATGGGTGTCGACTTATTTTACTCGATATTGCAGCTTGTTCGTGACACGACCCTCTGGCCCCGACTTTGATGAGATGCGCTTGTGAGCATGAGATGCGGAAATGACTTCCACCATTTTTTTTCTGGCCCAAATCTTCGTTCCACGACCACTCATGAGCTCAGCCCGACGACCCCAGTGAGCTGCCTGCAGAACATCTGAAGCGGAGGCACCGACAAGATGCACACCCCTCCCTACCCTGGCCAACTAGTTACCCGCCATCAACGAATGATGGTGGTCCTTGCAGAACCATATTTCGCCATGGAGAAGATAGAAATGCCCAGAGTGGCAGAGACAAGTTATGCTGAGTACAGATACAGTATACTCTGTACTCTGTAGCTTCATGTCAATCTGTGATGAGCACACATACACACACACACACATCAGTATAACCCCTAAGAAAGAAAAGCAAGCTACGCAGTGATACCTTGAGTCTGTTCAACTGAAATCTGCAGTCTCTGCGGATCCCCGATTGAGATCACCAAGCAAATTGTAACTTCGCAACTGCTCTGCCGCGGTTGCACCAGCAGTGGGTTCCCGACCTCGTCACCACCGATGCCCACGGCCAAGGCCCGAGACATGCACACCACATTGTATCAAATCCCCATTTTTCGGGAGTGCGCCGCGTTTTTTCCTGCTAATTATACACATGGCGGTCCAGGATAGCATCAACGCCCCTCTCTCTCGCAGCTGTCTACGCTAGCCAGAAGCGGAAAAGGACACCGCGCTGCCAGCCTTGCTGCGACCCTAGTTACATACGGGCTCCCCCCCAGTTTCCGCAATGTACAAAGTACAAAGTAACATTCGTAACTAACCAGGGTGTCGGTGTGATAGTTGTTGCTTCTCTCTTCTCTCCAGTGGATTGGCAGAATAGACGACTGTGAGTGTTCTCACCGAGCCAGCCACTCCACCAGCTACACACATACACACACACACACACACACACACACACACACACACACACACAC
>NW_006271971.1:1188433-1231200 GCF_000225605.1 Cordyceps militaris CM01
ACACACACACACACACACACACACACACACACACACACACACACACACACACACACGCAACTATCGTTATTGCCCGCTCACATCTCTATTGCCCGCTCATCTTGAAGCTTATTTTTCGGACCCCCCCTCCAGGAGTCGCCATACTCTTTCCCCAGCTGCGTCAAAAAACAAGGCGAGGCTAGTGTGTCCTTTCCCCTCCTCCCCTGCAGCATCGTCAGGCCGAAGCGTCGGATCCTTGTGGTCATAACCGGCAGGCAGAATATCTCGCAACTCATTTGTGTCAGGACAGCCTCTAACCATGCACGGTCGGACCGCCCCTAAACCTCCGGCTCTCGTTCAACTCTTCACCTTGTAACGGCAATCCATACGACCTTGCAGTTCGCCTAACTAACAGCATGGACAGTTGCCCAGTAAGGAACAAACTAGTCACAAGGCCATTCACCGTCTTTGAGGATGATGTCGTGAATCTGCCCATCATTGTCGGCATTCGTGGAAAATGCGACGTTGACGGCGCATTCTTGGCCAGTGATGACTCGGCAAGCAACGCGTCGCCGGTAGAAAACTGCCATTCTGCTTGATGAACCACGTTCTGTAGCACCGGGAATCCGGCTTGGTCTCTTTTCCATTTGCAACTTGCTACCCTTCTGAGCTTGGTGTCGTTGACCACGTTGCTGGCCAAGCGCCAGCTCCCCCCTAGTTACAGGGCTGCCGTCCGCGCCTGGTGACCAACCAAACTATTGCGGCGACATGCTATCAGAAAAGTGGCAGTGTGCGATACAAATTGCTGATAATGCGAAAAACAAGAACAAAAACTGGTGTGAGCCTGGGACGAGGCCCCGTCTCACGATACCCGTGTAGTCCCAGTAACTAGAGAATATGGATATCTGATCAGACATGAATTCGTAATGCTGCAAGATTTGGCCTTATAAATAAAACAGCGTCATCCCGGCTTGGCAGCCCTACGGAAATGTACCATGGCGAGTCATTCGACTGGCAGAGAAATCTGGTTCTTGTCTCTTGAATATATAATTTGACGCAGGGGCTTGCCAATCCCCAAAAGCCCCATTCCCCTGTCATGCGCCTTTGATGAGCATTCGATAGCATTTCGTATACGAGAGGCCGTCAGGGAGCCATTGTCTCGTTCTTCTTCTGAGCCAAGCAGACTCCCTGTCCATCTCCTGCCGCTGCTGCGCACCGAATTGTGGTTCTCATCTGGCCGCCTTCGTCCCGGCCAGCTCAACCCCGTAGCGGTCATGATAACGGCCCCCGGGGCTAGTCTAGTTAGCTCCGATGCTGCCCGTGGTGGCCAAGAACATCTGGCGATGAGCCTCTGTACGGTGCCGTGCCCCATGTAATCCCCAATACGCACACATACATACACATATGTGTCTGTCCACAGCTCCGCGCATATCATTTCGACAAAAAAAAAGGCACAGGATGCTCTCGAGGTTAACAAGCGGCCGTCGCTTCTCTCGCGGAAGGATTGGACTAGTGCGAGGCTGGGAGGTGCATTGGGGGCGAGGGGGGAGACAAAGATCATCCCGATGACAGCACAGGAGGCCTGAATTGGGCTCGTGCTGGCATGTCGCAGCGCCAGGAGGGCACAGACGCCCGGTTGAACCCCCTGCGCCTCTGATCGAATTGAATCATTTCCCAGAATGCCGGGTTTGACCTGCCATCTCGCCCCCCCCCCGTCTGAGAAGAGAGTTTGGCAGGGGATGCGACGGCGCCAACTTTGCTTCTGAGGGGCTTGCACGAATTTGTTAGTGGATTGTCGATCATGTTGTGCCAGGACATGGTCATGTCTCGACAACAAACAAGACGCGCCACCGCCAACAAGGCAGTCACGGTAAGCCCCCCCTTCTCTCGTCGCTGGTACGGATACCTAACCCAGCGTTTCCGTTCCCGTAAAGCAACACAGTTCTTGCCACTTCAGTCCTCCGGACGTAGACCGAGGGTATCTATCTCGCAGATCTGGCGGTGCGCCGCCGGTGGCGTCTGGCGCGCCGTCGTTGGCCGGAGCCTATCAGAACGGGCGTCGCTGGCAGTTGGCTCGCGGCGGCAGCCCGGGGCAAAAAGTTATAATTAGTTTCAACTCATTAATAACTAACTGTTCCCAGAAACTGGGTAGAGGCCGTCGGCTCCTCCAAAACAGTTTAGCGCAAAAGGGAGAGGCTTGTCCTTGCCCATCAAGATGGACTTTGGTGGAGCAAGCAAGGACAGGAAAATGGGAAGACGGTCAAGCGATCCCCAGGATGGCTCGGGCGTCATCAGTAACTTGGCTTCCTGTTGGCACTGATGAGGTTTGTTATGCGATAAATACGACAGCCGACGGGCAAGGCCAAAACTCCACCTGCTAGTTAACTATGTAACTAGTTAGGTATTCCTAGTACCTTACGAATCCAATGTTAAGGCCTCCCTTGACCTGCCATTGGCTGCTAGTCTCGTGGAGAACAAGGAAAGCAGGAAATGTGCGACGATGCAACCACAAGCACTCGTCTCGCTCGAGCTGCCGACTGGTCGGAATGCCTGCCGAGCAGTCGTCCGATTCTGACCAGGGGTACGGGATGCGAAGGAAAGGCCTGTTCTGCACTCCTGACATGTCCTGCGACAAGGTCGGCGGCGATCACTGTTCCAATTGCTGACTGCTTTGGAGAAGAGTGCGCCAGTGCGTTGGGCTAACAAATTGCCAATCAGGGTTTCGCACAAACCTGGGGTATACATAGTTTTGGTGCGACGGGCCACGGTAACCGCCGTGTCCAGACAGACTCTCTCTGTACAGGAGGATGCGGGTTGTGTGGGAATAGCGATGCAAACAACCTGTTTTATCCATGACGGACCTAACCAGCAGTTGTGTGCATATATTAATCATGTCGCAGTTGGAGCCTGCCTACCGGACGCTGTCGGCTGACCGAGTTGATGTGCAACACGATATCCTGCAATTGCAGCAATTCGCTTGGTGGGGAGACTCAACTCTCTGGCGCAGCCCTTTCAGAATATGGACATGGAGACCGCCAAGTGCACTTTGGCCCAATTTAACTCATCGAGAATCTCTCTTTTGATCAAAAGCGGTAAACGACAGCACAGGGCTGGTAGCTGGTGTGTTGCATGCGCATCTGCGACGCCCCCTCTCTGGGACCCTTCCCATGCTGATGCGCCTGCACCCTTTCCAGCCCTCGTGTTTCCCCTGGCAATATCACCTGGTAATATCACCATCAGAGAACGGGACAAATCTATACAAAGCATTATAGTTGGTTCCCTCTCCCCATCGACTGGCCTGTAATATGTACGCAACAATCTATAACCAAGTCATCGCCAACGAGATCATGACTTATTAGTCTTCATCACCACGACGCTAGTCGCAAAGCTTTCCCTGTAGGCACGGACGGTAATTATTCATCAAGAACTAGACGCTAAAAGCGCGTTTGGCCCTCGAGGGGTGTATCTAAGATTGACATGCTGGATGTGGATGGTGGTTCGCCCACGACCAATTGTCTGGTTCGCCCTACATAATAAAGGCGTCGAAGGCTTTTTTGCCCAACAAATGTGCAGGAAAGGGGAAAATTAGCGAAAAGAGTCATCCCAGTCCCTGTTACTATGAGGCAATGAAGATCACATTTTCCGCATGTCCGCGCATGGAGTCGACAAGTTTTCTTGCAGCCCACGTCCGTCTAATTTGTACCACAAGTCGTTATGCAACTCGCGCATCACCCCTAGTTACCCATTTCTTCGTATTTCGTACCGAACTCTATTTCAACTTTTGTGCCAGCTCCCATCGCGGGATGCGCTGCTGCACAGCCTCAGCCCTACCAGCGGCCGCCCTCTCTCACTACGGCGGTTCCCCCCAATTGTAATAGTGGACAGTAGTCACCTTGCTTCGCCACGAAAAGCAGGCATGCTCCGACTGCCGAGACGGACAAAGTCAATCGGCTAGGCTTTCTCCAGGGAGCTAATTTGGCAAGGCAAGACCATGATCGGGCGGGCTTTGAGATCATGTGCTAACTAGTGAGACGGCGGAAAGCTTGCCTGGTGGAGTTTGTAGCCAGAATGCCTCAGTACACTTTGGTATCCGTACCAACCCTATACCTCAGGTCTAACGTTAAAGGAAGATGACTGGGAGCTGTGGTCGTTGCTGCTGACATTGCCACACGTAGCATTGGATGTGGTCGTGCCTGTTACGTGTTGATGGGCATCGTTATTTAGTGCACGGTACGCGGGGCGGGGAATGGTGTTCAATAGTAGTCGTGAATGGATGTTGTGCACCTCTGCCACCCTCGTCACCATATCGAGGAACCTCATCGAGGAACCCCATCGAGAATGCCTACACAGAACATGTCCTGATCTAGCCAGACGTGCATCTTCTGGCCGGAGACAAGACCTCGAAATGCAGGACATAGGATTTGCGGAAGTCACACCCCAGTTCTCTTGATGCACCGAATGATTGAGGTTCATTCTAGAAGCAATGTCGCCTACCGAGACGCTTCACACATGGTGCGTGAATCGGCTGACTGTGTGCCGCCAAGCCCGTCACAGGCTAATAAACACGCTTCTTACACACACACTGCCACCAGGACGTTACACTCTGGCCGTGAAATGTCCAGTATAGGAAGCATCACCACACAAATAAATGAATAACACATGGACAGGACGCGCAATGACCAAAACCGGGCGTTGCTTCATCTGAGTAACTGGGGCCTAGGCCAGGCCACAAGAGGCATCGAAGCCACAAAAGTTGGAATACAAGGGTAGCACCCCTCCTTTTCCTGTTCCCTGGGACCTGACGAGACACCACCCCTTGGGGGCGAGAAACGAAGATAAAAAAAAAACAGCCACACGGCAAACGCCATTTAAAAGGTCGAGACTTGGACGGGCAGGGCGATGCGGCGGCGGCGCCAGTCTCCAAAAGCCTGCATATGTAATCAAATTAGCACGATTTATTGATCACTGATGTTTGGGCACGTGGTGCGTTCCAGTATTTAATTACCCAGTCTTTTTCTACTTGGTTTGTCGTACATACTACATCACAATACAGTACATACGCGTCCCGTTGAATCGGCGGCGGCGCGGGGCATGCAAGAACCGGTGATGGGGCGGCTTACGGGTTGCCGCCAACATCGCCCGACAACTGTCGTTGATTTTTTTATTATTAATCCCCGTCAGTCACAGGCGAGGGTTCCGCACCTTGTTGCCCCATGATGGACGGGCGGACCCAGTCAAAGGGAAAGTCATAACTAGTTAAGTACGGATAGACGAGGAAGCAAGTATGCCTCGCCGCGTTTGACAGGACCGGGGGGGCATGCCTAGGCGCAGAACGCAGACTTCGCACGACGGACGGGTTCCGTACGTTACAATGCGAGTTACAGCGGGACGGAATTAATTAATAACAGCCAGAAGAAGCAGAGGGAAAACGGGTTTGTGGATCAGATGATGCAACTACAATCGGTGGGCGTACCGCACAATTGCGCGATAACTAGTTAGTTACAGATGTCTCGTACATGACTACATACAAGCACCCAGACTGTCGGACAGCACACAGACTTGCCAGACGGGCTTTGCCGTTTGGCCCGGTGACTTGCTGGAGAAGGCGCCGCCGCGATGTCCGTGCCGGCAACGGGGTTTCCCATGTCCATGTCCCTCCTGGTAGTGGCCAGTCGTTGCCTATCAACAGTTTACAAACCTAATGCCGGTAGAGGCCCAAGAATAGGCATGCCACGCCACCGCATCGTGATTTGTTGCACTTGAACCTCGTCTCGGCATAGCGGCTCACTGGCGTCGCCCGTGGCACGAAGCTTTTGCATTGCAATTTGGTCCCCAGTGCTTGGTCCGTAGTGCGTAGTGCCCATCCCGCCTCGCAAGCCTCAGCTGTTCCAACAGCCCTCCTCACCCCCTCCAAAAAGCAAAAAAAGGTTGTAATTTTATTTTCGCGATACCGAATTGAACTTGTCGGCAAGTTACGGGAGTGCATGAACCCTTTCCCATCCAGCATAACGTTCAAAACTGACTGTTGCTTTTCCCAAAACCAACCCGCAGAGACGGCCGTTTGCTTTTCGGAGAAATAGGAGAAAGGAGAGACGGGGCTGCTTCATGTTGCGATGCGCACACGAATTTCCACAACGGGAAATCCTCTCGCGAAAAAAAAAAAAAAAAAAAAAACCACCTTTGGCAGCTTGGAGACAGCTAACTACATACATATCAGGATTTGGTTTCTGCCAGGCCGGGGGTCTAGGGCGGCGCATCCGTCGGAGCCGGTGCGGCCAGGGCCATGAGCTGGCTTCGCTGACGAGGCTACGACGAGACGCCCTGCGGCGTTTTCCATGACCCCGAGTGGCGGGCTCCGGCGACCTGGTTCTTTGCATAAATATAGAAACCGAGCAGTGACTTCTTTTCTTTTGCTTTGAGATGCCTGAAAGGACGGGAAATTGCAGCATCCAGAAAAAACCTCGATACCACAACAAACACCGCACACGTCAAATACACACACCCATCTCTGCCAAAACCATATCCCTGTCGCGGCCATTTGATTCGCTGCAGCGGGCAGTACGCCACAACTACCCAAAGGCTTGCAGACGCGCCGCCCGGTCTCCTGGGCTGGCCTGTCTGCCTGCATCCATCTGCATATTGCTCCATCACGGAGCAAATACGGAGTAGTAGACTTGGGCGGCAAAGATGGGCAAAGTTCGTTCAAAGCTACTGCTGGGGTCGCATCCTGGCCCGTACCAATAGGAATCCGTATCCGAGTGGCTTGTTGGAACTGTTGTAACTAGCGCTTTGTTGTTCCAGCGTCGTCCGTCTCCGTCATTGGCGTTCAACTGTTAGTCAGTGAAAGCCATACTCGATTGTCTGTTATTATTATGAGGGAGCTTTCTTTTAAACTACCAAACGAAAATACGGAAACGGTGGATCTCGCTTTTGGGTGCAGATGCCGTGTTCTTAATCTTGGCTTTTATCTTACCAGTCTCAGTATTAGCAGCAAGCCCCCCCCCATAATAAGGCACGCACACTACAATGACGATGCTTGATCATGTCTAAATTACGGGCCGAACATGCCGGTGCTTAACCAAGTCGGATATACCAGTACTGACTGATACGTCGAACCGCGGCATGGGCGAAAATGACGTTGACTTGCGGGCGCGCGCGCGTCCGGTTCCCCCAGCCGTGCTTCTTTGTACGACCTGCAATTCACTGCTGTGCATATACATGGACTTGATTGAAACCCCCTCCGACGTGCATCGGGGGGGCGGGATGCCAAGCTACCACCATAGGTAAGCCGATTTGAAAGACAATCCAAAAAAAAGAGTCTGAGTCGGGGGGGGGGGAGGGGAGGCCCAGCTCGCATGGCAGACGCATGTCTCACAGCCATCTGGGCTGGCACATCATGGGGGCCAGCCGGTTCAAGGGTTGGGGGGACAGTTGCGAAAGACATAATGGCGTACCTAGGTACATACGGAGGACATTGACCGCAGAACTGGCAATTCCATCAACAGAGTCAAAAAGCGGAAGTGAGATGGCATTACTCCGGCCGCCTTGTCCCTCCCAAAGACGGTCTCGAATCATTTGCCCGAATCTGTCTCGTTTACGGCGAACGAAGCCTTGGTACGGAGTAACTATTTGGTAGGAGCCTGCATGGTTTACTCGTTGCTGCTCCTTCCTGAAGCTATCTGGCTCTGGTGGGCAGTTTCCTTTCCATGTAACTACAACAAGGAGCCAAGAGTCGGCGCAACTTGATGCCCGGATTACTGGCCACCAAAAAAGGATGCGGCCGGGCGAAGAGACGGGATGGCACACTGACCAGTGGAGTAATGAGTTAGACAACCAGGAAGATGGCTTTTTTTCTTTTTGGACAGTCTCGCACTGTTCGGTTTTTTTGTTGTGAGAATAAACGAGGAGAACAGGACCACTCTCCGACCAGCCACAAGTTACAGGCGAAAAACCTCCCCGATCGCCTGGGACTGGGGGGAGAGAGGGGGCGCTGTGGCCGCCGCCACACCACTCATCACAGTGACTGACCACCGTAACTCAAGTCATATTAATAGGTACCTAGGTAGGTACCTAGGTGACGCGCGCAAGCGGCGGCCTCGAAGAAAAGAAATGCTAATGTGGTCGGGATACCACGCTCAAAGACAGGTGTCAGTCAGTCGGCGGTCGCTGTGTCCTTGCAATTTTTACTTTTATTTTTTTCAGACGGGGAGGCTGCTAGGTAGCTATAACCACATCAACAACAGAGTAGTCCGTACAACTACCGGCATCCTCGAGACATTTCTTAGACAATGATGTATGAGGCGGCGCATGTCCACGGTCAAGCACTGTGTGCAAGTTGGAGAGAAAACAAGGCAGCAAACACACACCCGCGCGCTGCCTTTTGCATCTCTGCTCAAACCAGTGGGGGACAGGTCGTCCGAGACGAGGCCGGAGCGCTGCCTTGCCCTGTTGCCTGCCGGGCGAACCACGTCACTGACGAGGCACACCGGTAGGCTGGGTCTCCGGCGGGGACAAAAGTCGCTAGTTACATATGTAGGTAGGTAGTTGGCTAAAAACTACCCTTATTCTTCAATTGCCACAAGCTCAGCTTGGATCTTGTTTGCCTGACGCTCTTTGCTCGACTTACAAGCTACCCCCATCTTACCACTCCTACCACCACTACTACTCCCCTCCTCTTGAACGGTCCTCGCCACGACTGTTACGCATACACTCGCTCTTCTAGATTTTTGTGACAATCTAGAACCGACCGCCGGCTACGAGAAGCATTTCCGACACCTGGGTTCATCGCCATCCAGACCTCACCAGAATCGCAACCGCTCAAGCACCGGCTGTGGAATGCGATAGAGTTGCGCCTCGTCTCATCTCGTTGTTTTTCCCACCGTCTCTGGCGCCGCCGAACCCCAAGGGCTCTCTTTTGAGGCTCACGGACAATCAGGGCGTCGAACCTGATTGCAACTCCGAAACCAAGCCGCCACCACGGAACCCGCCGTGGCTCTCACAGCATCTCCAACTCACAGAATGGCCGAGCAAAGCTTTACCATGTTCCTGCAACAGGACGACAAGGAAATGACACGGTACTCTGACCACCACTCTCACGGCGTTGCCTATACGTCGGCCTCGATGGATATGGGCATCCCCGCCGACACCTACAGCGCATATGCAGGCTCCCTCGCGACCACCATGGGCAGCCTCGAGCAGACCATGTACAGCAGCGAACACGGCATGCCCAGCTACATCCTCAATACCCGCACCTCGCCGAGCACATATCACGACGATGGCGATATGAGACTGTCTTCGTCGGGTCTGTCAACAGCTTCGGCGCCGTCGGCGCCGTCCTCTGTCGTCGGATCACCACAGTCACATACCGGCCATCTCGGCGTCCCGGAGTGGGCTACTATGCAACCCGGTATCGTGGGCGACTACATGACGGGAGGTGACTACCCGACTTTCTCGAGCTCGAATGTGGATGACATGTCGACATTTGATTTTACGCAAGCCAAGACTTTTGTTGGTGAGTTTTTTTTTCCATTTTCTTTTGCTATTTGCTATTCTGTATGGTTGGCTTGTTTTGCGCAACGTCTGATCTACTCCATTTCCTTTTCCCTTTTAATCCTTCCTTCCCTGGGGATGCATCACTGCGCAGCTGCTGCCCATCGACAGTCCTATATCCGACGTCATGGCTGCATCCTGAACGGCGGCGCCGAGGCAGCGTCAGGTTCTGTATCGGTGGACGCTGCAGCGCAGGACTCTCAGGTCGGTTTAGCGTGCATCGCCGAGCCACAGGACCCGCTTGCCCCGACTTGTTCAGCTGGCCACTTGCACAGCCAGCCAGCAAGCAGCCTACACAGCCTGCCTGTGGAACGGTTTTGTGTGTCCCCTTATGGGAGGCCTACAGTGCTCGACGGCCCTGCCACACACACCTATGCTCGCTAAAGGTTGGCTCCTGCAGCGTCCTTTCTGACTGCAGCGCAAATCTTCAGCCTCAGTGCCGTCTACCGCTGCCTGTCCTTGTCCCATCCCTCCTTTTCTTCATATGCCTCGCATCCATCGTCCATCGTCCATCATTCATCATTCATCATCACTTTTTACTTGCAGTCTTGCACCAATTCCTCTCCTCGTTTCCTCGCACTCTACCGAGTACACCGGGGGGCTTCGGGCTATTTCTCCAACCGAGACATTGCCGTGGGATGCCCACCAGTCTGTGCATTTGTCCACCACACTTGCACACTCAGCGCCCCAGTTAGCCGCTGGATCAACCACGCCTTGTCCCTCTGGTCTTTGCCCATATCTAAGGCCTAGAGGCCCCTCACGCACGGCTCCAGCCACGTCCACAACCCTCCGCCACCATTGAACCTTTTTTTATTTTCTTCTTCATTTTTATCCCACTCCATTGCCATAATCATAGTCGTTGCCCTGCAATTCTCTCAACCATAGCTTCCTGTTTGGCCTTCAATTCGTCGCACCCCGGTGCTCTACCGTGGCAGCTTTACTGACAAGATGATCCCGGCTCCAGATCCCTCGCTGATCCACCCTGAGATTGGACAGCCGAACCCAATGTCCTTTTCGCCATATGATGCCGGCTTCCATCAACCCGTCCATCCGTATCCCGCCTCTCCCTCGCTCGCCGCCTCGCCTCAACCTTCGATGATGCGCACCAGCTCCTCTTCTCCTTACCTCCACAATGGCTCTTTCCAGACCGGCTTCGCTCACAGTCCCTACGGCACCCCCATGGACCCCGCCGCTCGCCGCCAGAGCATGGCCGGCGGCTTCATTTCGCCTGGCTCTGCCGAGAACTTCTCCGGCGACGAGACCAAGGAGCGCCAGCGCTGCACGTACCCCGACTGCGGCAAGGTCTTCAAGGACCTCAAGGCGCACATGCTCACGCACCAGACTGAGCGCCCCGAAAAGTGCCCAATCCAAACTTGCGAGTACCACATCAAGGGCTTTGCTCGCAAGTACGATAAGAATCGCCACACATTGACCCATTACAAGGGGACCATGGTTTGTGGTTTCTGTCCCGGCTCCGGCTCGGCCGCCGAAAAGTCGTTCAATCGCGCCGACGTTTTCAAGCGCCATCTCACAACGGTCCATGGTGTCGAGCAGACGCCACCAAACTCACGCAAGAAGGCCCCCACCGGCAGCAACACCGGCAAAAAGCTTACTGGCTACGCGCCCGATGCTACTGGCAAGTGCAGCACTTGCTCCCAGACCTTCTCCAATGCACAAGACTTCTATGAGCATTTGGATGACTGCGTCTTGCGCATTGTTCAGCAAGAGGATCCTGCCGAAGCCATCAACGCCCAGCGCCTCGCCGAGGTGGAGAATGACAGTAGCGTTCACCAGACTTTGGAGAAGAATAATTTGCCTACCGCCACGCCTTCGAACCAGGGTACTCCCGGCGAAGAGGACGAAGATGACGAGGAAATGGAAGACGACGGCGAGGACCGCCTCAATGCGTCTCCCAAGAAGAAGCTGTCTCTCATTAACGGCGTTTCCAAGTCGCGTGGCCTAACGCATTCCCGCGGCGGTGTTCCCCTCATTGGCAAGACACGAGGTCGCAAGAATCGCAAGGATTACCCCTCATCTTGGGGCTTCGACAAGGGTCAAATGACCATGAAGAAGCGCATCATGGCCGTCTTCGATGGCGGGCGCCGCCTGGCCAAGGATGATCTGATGCTCTCTACCGACCGTGAGGTTCGCCTTAAGCTCTCGGATGGCAAGGCCTACGTCACAGACCTGGACGTGCAGACCATGAAGCGCGCTGAAGGTTTCCTAAACGCCACCGAGGACGAAAAAGGTCCCTGGATCTCCGACGACCCTACCGAGGAGCAGATTATGGAGATGCAGAGGGTACAACAAATCCTTAGCATCACCGAGCCCGCCGCAGACCCGACACCCGCTTCTTCGTGATCTTTCACAACGAAATGCGGAATGATATGACTTGCTGCGCCTAGCCCTCCCATACACGATTCAAGGGCAATCTGACGGAACCGGTTCCGAAGAGTCTTGGCTTTACAAATGCATTGCGACCAGGCGTACCCAACCCTTTTTTTATGACATGGAAGAATAGTGTGGAATGTTTGAATAATAGGAACATGTATTGTTCCAACTCGGCGGGACGATTTTAGTCGACTTGCAGGGCGCTTTCTTGGGGAGCGGAAGGCTAGTGCCACGGATTGATTGATACCCTGCTCTTTGTTTTTCAGTTGCTTTTTAGCGGATTTCTCTGCATGCTGTTTTGCACGGAACAGACGGCTGGCGTTTATTTTTGTTGAAGCATGTTTTACAATCTTGGTTCATAGGCGTCGGATCCTTCCCCTCGGCTGGGTAGCCAGTCCCGGATTCATACATCAGTTGTTCGCATATTTTTGCTTGTTAATACACTCATCTCAAAGCAACTCTCCTAGTACAGCCTTGTCATTGTGATTGTCGTAATTCCCTGCCACGTTGAGGTGACGGCGGACAGGAGACACAGAGCGGACTTTGAGCCGTTGTCCGCGGCGCTGTGAGGGTAAAGCCAACCTGGACCAGGCATATATCGTTTGTGGCGTTGTATATTCATAATGAGGTCATTGTCTGCCATGCCTCGCAACACAGTGAAATAAGAGAGACACAATGATTGCCTGCCAAACCTGGGGGATAGAAGGGGCAAGCCCGTCCATCTTATACCCAGTTTCGCAAACACGACCAAGAAGCCTTTCCCCCACCAACACAATTGCCGAACGCCTCAGCTGAAAAAAACAACAACACAAAAAGCCAACCATCATTCCAACGCGAGACACTTGTACCGTTGCGACGTTGCGCCGGAGCTTTTTCTCGCGGAGCGCACGAAACGGGAATAGCCAGTGCTGGAAACGATGACAACGGGGGAGGGGGATATCAGCTCGGAACAATCCCCCCCAGGTGGCTTCTTGTCCGGTCCGAACGGCTGAACGAACGGCGCTGGAATGTGGTTCGCGCAAAAAGCTTGTAAAGGCAATAGTTATCGTCCTCGACTGTTTTGTCACCAGACCAAATACCTCCGTGACCAAGTGAGTGTGTCGTCTCCGTGGGGACCTGAGCAGCAATAACTATAATTTCTTCCCCAAAAGTTGCATCGAAAGAAAGAAGAAAACCCAGGCCACAATTATTCATTCCCCCTTTTTCCAAGTTGAGCCTTTGATGCGCCCGTGGCAGCTGGGTGTTGTCCGACAAGGCCAAACCGTCCGTTCCCCCAGTGCCATTTCCTTCCTCCCTTGCCTGTCGCGGCTTGTCTCGAGACCACCCCCCCAGAAAACAAGCTTGGCGTTGTCCTAGTTGTTTCGTTGGCATCGACGCTTTTTCAGCTTTGCGTGCCACAGTGGGCGGGCTGCCCGTCGCTTCGGAACCCGTGGCAAGCCCAGCAAGGTCAGGCCCAGCAAGATCAATTCCTCTTGCCAGAACAACTGTAGTTGTGAATTCATTCTTGGGTTCATCGAGGTTGAAAGCAAAATCAATGGATAGTAAATTTCATTCACAAATTCACCTCTAGTTTGCTTTACTAGTACAATCACCGGCTATATAGTCAGACATAGTCACCGCCCGCCCAGCTCACGCCGCCTCCGTCGGCGGTTCCGCCTCCGCCCTCGTCGGGCCCTTTTCGTCCACAACCATGCTGAAATCATAACTTACGCGTAGATTTTGAGCACCGCTCAGTGCACTCGCCACCTTGGCCTCGTGGCGCTCGCGCACCAGCCGTCGCAGCGCGCCGACCAAAAAACCCGCCACCACGTCCACAGACCACCCGTCAGGGATGAGACGCAGCACCTCGTCCAGGTCGAACCAGCCTCCGAAGCGTTCCAGCAAGGCGCCCGTCTGCTCCACGCGCGCGCTGGCATCGTCAATGGCGAGGAACTCGCGAAGCACCGCGTGGAACAGGCGTTGCTGGTCCTTGATGGACGGCGGCGGCCGCGGCGCGTCGCCGCGACGCCGCGACGGGGATATGGAAAAGACGCTGGCGCCGCCGCCGCGTAGACAGTACGAGACGGCCGAGTCGTAGTCGCCCAGTTTGTGCACGAGCAGGCGCAGCGCTTGCTCGTGGCGGCTTTCTCGGCCTGCGAGAATAATCGTCTCCGGCACGAGCAAGTCCCCGGGCAAGCTGCTGATGCGCTGTCGGATGCTGGCTGTATTGTAATCGTTTGCCCCCCCTAGGAGCTGAAGCAGCCGGAGTCGGTTCTGCCACACCTCATTGTCTTCTGGTGTATTTGCCGTGAGGAAGTGATGGTATGTGGGCTTAGGCGCTTGTAATGCCCTGTATGTTGCGTAGGCAGCCATGACCGCATCTCGACTGACCTCGGAGTTTTTCAAATCGTCAATGACACTGTCCAAATAGTAGAAGATGAGTTCGTTGATATATGCTGTATGTCCTTTCCCAAACGTCAGGTGTTCGAGGAAGTGCTTCACCGCCATAGGTGCTTCTTCTCTCAAAATCTCAACCACCTGGTTGGGCTCGAACCTGGCAGCTTTGGACTTATCCTCGGCAAAGATCTCCACGCCCAGTTTTGGATTTCGTCTGGCCAGCCAAACACCGTATTCTTTTACCAGTGACTGGTTGCTGATTTTGGAGAGATAATCTTTAATACGCAGCTCGCCGTCTTGTAATTCTTGTCCATCGTCGCGCTCACCCTCGAGGATGCGCCTCCACGTCGCTAGAACATCGCCAGCCATTTTCCGGCTCTGATATAAGCGACTGAGGATGAAGAGGCGATGGTGGGACTCGAGGATATCGACGGCGCGATCGAAGCAATCCACCCCCTTGTCAACAAGTTCATGAAGCTCAATCTTGACGGGGCTGTGTCTTCCAAGTGCCTTGGGAGCGCGCCGGTCCAACTCGAGGAGGACAAGTAGCAGCGCAGCCTCTACTGTCCTAAACACCTCTCGCTCATCGGGTACACTTCCGAACCCTTTCATTTTTCTCCATGTCGAAAGGAAGCGGCGCAGAAAATGAAGCGTTCTCGACTCCATATTCCCGATGCTGTTCTTTGCGATCGCCTCAAACTCATCGCTGCAAAGAATCATCTCTGTGACTTTCTTGACGCCACCATAAATCCATATTCCATTCTGCCCCTCGATAATCTCATTTCTGACGCCAGGAATCATGGAGAGAACAACTCGTGGATCCAGTTGACTGTCCGCAAATATTTCTTCTATAGCAGTTACCTCTGGATCCGCTAATTCCTTGTGCGGCGGCGCGAGGAGCAGAGCGCCCAAAAGTAAGATTCCTGCCTTTTGACGTAAATACCGAAAAGTCATAAATTCGAGTTCTGATTTTGCCTCCCGGCGTCGAATCCGTGCTATTGTACCAAAAACAGCATCTTTGTTCAGCTTGTTCGGTAGCAATTGGCTGTCATTGGAAGCCCCCAAGGCACTTTCCAGTTGTAAAATCAGTGGATTCCGAACTGCCCACCAGATTTTATCGCCAGACCAGGCTACCAGTTTCGTTGATACTTTGGACAATCTTCGAGCAAACTCCTCGCCTTCAGATACACGAGTGGTCTCCCACCCGTCAGGTAAAGATTCGTCGTCTTGCGAGTCAACGTTCCTCTCAAATAGCTCCTGTTCCTTAGACAAACGCTCTATAGACCCAGCCGTACGGGAGTCGAGGCTTTTCAGAGATGGCAATGATACCACATTGGGGTTGGGGAACGATGAGAAGCGCTTTTCACTGAGCTTCTCCACGATCTCTTCAAATATCGTCTCTTCGCAGCCAAGAAGCGACCGGATACCATATGGATCCTTTGGCTTCAAGCCCGTCGCATAAAGCCAGTGCCTCTCAGGGTGAGCCTCACTTCCAGCATCCACCCGTTGGATTTCAATGCCAAATCTCGGACTGTCTCGATTTTCAATATCCAGGGAAGCAAGAACATACCCGTCGTCTTCATCGGACAATCCACTCCGAGACGACGCCAGGTTCATGCTCCCGCCATCTATCACGACTTGTTCAGGGTATTTCTGGAATGATATAGTTGGCCGAGTTATGTCGCCATCTAAATTGATGAACATGCCGATTCCGACCTCATCAGGGTTGGTGCCAGTCACTATCAGAAATTCCTCCGGAGTAGGTGAGGCAATATGAGGCCTGAGTGCCGGAGGTCTTGACATGTCGGATGACTGGCGGGGTTGTGATTCCGAGGGAACATCAGGCAGAGCCTTGTCAGCGATGAGATCGGATTGCGGTGTACCGGGCTGATCTGGGGAAGAAGATTTTCTTGATAGACCACCACCATGATCCTGTTGGCGGCCCAGATTGCCGAGAATTGCCCCCCCAAAGCTGGAGCTCCGTGTGTGGCTCTGTGGGGTAGAGTGTCGAGCAGCTTGAGAGGTTGACGCGCTCCTAGATATTCCACCAGCCTCTACAGCTAGATTCGCTGGTTGAGATATAGATTCGGGCGAAGTTGGTGGCTCCAAGGATGATATGCTCATTAATGGGATCTTCAGTTGCTTCTCGACGTCCAGAAGGGCGTATAGCTTCGAATCCGCAACACAGGCGATCGTGTCTCGGCGTACGGAAAGACAGCTAGCAGAGAAGTCTATATTCTATGGGGGAACAATTAGCTCGTTAGACTGACGGAGTAGTGACAGGTATATACATACTCTAAGACGCCTTGGATTATCGCCAATACGAACCACTTGTATCTTCTTCTTCAACGACATTAATACCGTAACTGGTTCTGGTTCATTACTCGGGTCTTCGCTTATTATTGGGTCGTTTAGGTCAACACCCCCTATCCAGCTGCAATTTTTCACTTGCGTTGACTCGAAAACTGGTGTGAGCTCGGGCAGCGAGTAAAAGGTTACTGTCGAGTTGCAGAGAATGCAAGCCTTGCCCGCGCGTGGCAGTAATAAGATTTGCTGTACTCCAGGTCGCAGTCCTCCATCCGTCTCCAAAAATGGGGGCACGAGCCTTGATGCCGAAATAAACATCGGTTTTCCATTTTTATCGGCAGGGTCGGGTGGGATTCGGACAAAGTGCAAGAGCTCGGAGGCGGACGTGCCGACGTAAAGATTTCCGTCTGCGATGTCCGTTAGCGAAGCACAAGCGATGATCTTTTGCAAGATTTACCATAGTATTCTATGCAATTGATTTTGACATCGCTCTGGGAGCCATCGTCGGAGAGAGGTACATCGTCTAGCAATGGTTGCAATAAGTAGGGTCCATTTCCAGCGCTCGGCAGGTCTCGCTGACTGCTGCCCTGCTGCGTCATTGTCGTATCCTTTTCGCGTCATTCATTTGAAAGCTCCGCATGCGCCGCGTCGCAAACACATGCCCGTTCAACGAGAGAGTCGTCCGGTAGTTGTCGATTATTGAGTGACCTTTTGATGGTACGTTCGGTCGAAGCTCAAGAGGGCTGAAGTGGGGCACAGCGACGTCAGCCCCTTGTGGCGCGACCAACGTGTCTGGACCTCTGGAGCTCTAACTCCTTCACTGGTGTACCACGACCTCTCGAATCGCCCTTTACACGCTGCTCGAAGCGCGCTGTTGATTTATTGCCGTCTGAGCATTAATCCCCAATCGCGCACTGTGGATATAGAGTCTATGCTAGTCGTGTTGTGGAATGACTAGTATGGCGACGACAACAGACGGAGCTGCACATGCAGCTGCAGCCGCGGATTCTGGGGCCGCTGGGGATACTGGAAACAAGTTCCAGCATGCGATTTCTGCATGGAGAAGTCAGTATTTTTGCGACTTCTCTTCAAGAAAAAAACACGTATTGATGCGACTCAGCAATCGATCTTACCACCCTCACTTCGAATCTCGATAATACAGCCTCAGATATCGTTACTTATCAACGTGACTCAACTGTACAACGCAAGGACCTGGCTCAAAAAACGAAGGACTTTCGAAAACTCGAAGATTCTGCAAAATTGACAGAGTTTAAGGGATTACTGAAAGGTACTCCACAACGAACTACATGCAACGTAGACTGAGCTAACTGTCCCCAGCCTACCAAACCTTTATCGACCTCTTAACGAATCACTCAAAGGCCGTGAACTCGGCTTTCCTACAAGCATACTCGTCTATTTCCGAAGCGCCCGACCCATACCCATTGCTGGAAGCCTCCGTTGATGCTATGCTGGTGTCGGAAGATACTGCCCCGAAGCTCAGAGACGAAAATAAGCACCTGCAAGAGAATGTCGCGAAACTTACTGCGCAACTCGAAAAGACCGAGGAGAAACTACAGTCTGAGCTAGCAGCGCGCAAAGACCTGGAGGATAATCTGAATACGAAAGTGAAGGATGTTGAATCGTCCTGGAACGCTGTGTTGGGCGAGCGCAAAGACAACTGGGAGGCGAAAGAGAAGAGCCTGGAAGAGAAGGTTGAGAGCCAAGAGAGACTACTCAACGAGCTGAAGGCCACCTATGAAACAAATCAGCGCCTCGGAAAAGCCGGTGACGATCAGGAAGGAATGCGCAACCAGGCCTCCAGAGCGGAACTCGAAATGCTGCATTCTGACTTGGAACGTACAAGTGTGCGACTGGCAAATGTTGAGTCTCGAAACGAACAAATGAGGCTGGAACTGGCTGAAGCTAAGTCTAGGGCTTCGTTGCCGCCAAAGGCATCGTTGGAAGACGACCCCGACTATGTGAGGATGCGGTCCGAGAACTCATCGCTCATTCGAAAGCTTGACAGCACAAGGCTAGAGAAGGAAAGTCTCAAGAGAGAGCTCGATACCAAGGTTCGATCCACCGAACGTGAAGTAGCTTTACTCAGGGACGAGAAAGAATCGCTCCGATCAAAGGTGCAGAAATGGAGTGATTACGATGAAGTGAAACAGGAGCTAGAAGTCCTCAAGAGTATTGAGTTTTCTACCGGCGATGACGATGACGATATTCCAACTGACAGGGACGGCGACACCGATGCCGGCAACACCTTGGAGAAACTGCTCCTAGGACGCAACAAGAAGCTGGGTGATGAGCTCACGGTGCTAAGAGTTTCGCATCAAGACTTGCAAACAAGATTAGAGGACTTGCAAGAAGATATGTCCAAAACGAATGCTGATCTCGAGAGAGCTCACATCTTGAATGAGAAGCTCGAAGGGGATTTGGAGCAAATGCACGCAGAAGGAGCAAACGCTTTCCCGTCTGGGGCATCCGTTGCGGGAACATATGTGACACGAGCACAGACCCGACGCAGTGGCAGAATCTCGCCAACGTCGTCCATCATCAGTGGATTAGACCCTCGCGGAGGCGGGGGTGAAAGGGAACCAATGGGCGGAGGGTCTGGAATCCTCCCGATGGTGACGGCGCAGCGAGACCGGTTCAAGCAGAAGAACGCACAACTGGAACAAGATGTGTCGGATAGCCACAAAGCAGTGCAACAGCTACGACAAGAGGTGGCAGCGCTGCAAAAGGACAACCTAAATTTATACGAGAAGACACGATACATCTCAACATACAATCGCTCAGGCGCAACATCATCCTCGGCGATTGCGTACGGGGGAAATCCGAACCCATCCACGGTAGCCATCGGAGAAACAGGAACTCCAGGCATGGCCATGGACAGATACCGCGCAGCGTACGAGTCCAATATTTCGCCGTTTGCTGCCTTCCGCGGGCGCGAATCAGCGCGGGCCTATCAGCGGATGAGCCTACCCGAGCGCGCGGTCTACTCCATCACGCGAATGGTTCTGGCGTCGCGCAGCAGCCGAAATCTGTTTGCCGCATATTGCGTCGCACTGCACCTGCTCGTCTTTATGTGTCTGTACTGGCTCGGCGCGTCGGACCTAGAGAAGCACGCGGGCAGCTTGGGCGCTTCGTCGTCGGCGGCGGGGGCGGCCGGTGCTGCGGCCAAGAGCGCCGGAGACGGTGGGAAATGGAAGGAGGACGCCTTTGCGGGCAGCTAGTGGTGGATGCTCTGGCCGACGACGGTGACAGGTGTGCAGTAATTACTCGGGCGTTTTTTTTTTTTGCATGTTGTGAGTTACGATTGGCTAGGCCAAGCTGTTACAGGATTCGACCAGCTCTCTTGGCAGCGCGTACTTGCGGGAAGGGAGATGAAGGGGGTTGTCTGCAAATAAACAATACAAAATACAAAGACTAAACTACCACAAATTAGTGTTTGCCACAATGTACACGTATCTCACCTACCTGCTGCCACGCAACCGGGGACCTGGGCCAGTTTCAAACGTGCGCAGCCAATGTCATGATGCTGCAGGCCCAATCAGGGACAGAACTGGCTGCAAGGCAGGATCTAAGACAAGGGTTGGTGCATGTGCCGACATGCTGCTACTGGCCCCGGTGAGGGGGCGTCCAGGTAGCCGCCCAAGAACCGTCAGTGGCTTGCTGCAGCGACAAGAATCGGGTGCTTGCCTGCCTTTGTCTACACCAAATTGGATCGAAGGACGCATTTGTATCCGTAGAAAATAGATGAATAAAAAAACGTCACTGGTACTTTCTGTGCCCTGCGAGACTGCGTAGTTCGTGTCGCTGCCCTGAAGCGTACCTAGATACGTACCTATCCCGATAGGATATGGCCCAGGCGCCAGACTCGTACTGGCACTACACACACGTTCGTTATCCCATGCCTGTGCGATGACAATGTCACTGTCGATTTCATGGTCCTGTACTCCGTACGCGCCCTTTGTACCGCCTTCCCTCAGCCAATGACCGACCAGTCGCTCCAGGGGTCCCCCGAGCCCCCGCCAGCGATTGGGCGATTGGATCAGCGGCCACGCTTCTAGGCGCCGCCCGCCAAGCCCCTCCCCCCCCTGCCACTTCCCCCCGCCATTAAGCCAGCCTAGGCCGCCCGTAGTGGACCTAAAGACGGGCGGCACTGGGTCGTACTACGTACTAGCAGCCGAGAATCTCGACGACGCTGTTCAGCTTGCAACCTTGCCACGCGACATGAGCCTCCAGCATCTCTCCTTCACCTATTTTTAGTGTCTTTGATCTCTCTTGTGGGCGTCTGCACTCCCGTTCGTCCTGCCCCCCCTGGTCCTCTACGCCTGACCAATCTGCGGGTACGTGCAGCCTATTGTCCAGTCTATTGTCCCGCGCCCCATTGTCCACGCCGAGTGGTCGGTCGCCCTGGTGGATTCTAAAAGCACAGGGCGGCTGCGGCTCGGCAATCATGACATGGTAGGTTTGCTGGGTTTGCTGGGTTTGCTGGGTTTGCTGGGTTTGCTGTTTGCAAGGGTATATCAATCGAGAATGTCTCTCTTTTCCCCCATTATGATTCCCTCTTCTTTCTGGAATTATACCTCTCTTATTCACCTATAGAAACCACAGACAGCCAGGGCTGCCGTGTCTTTTTCTTCGCTTTTTTTCTTTGTGTTTTTTTCCTTTGATTTCCTAGAGTCTTTCTTATCGTCTCTCTGGAGGATATTTGTTAGAGTTCCCTTTTGCCGTTCGATTCGACTCACATCTGAGAACACGTCTTCACCCCCAAGGTTGCCCGCTGGAACAGGATCCTTGACAACAAACACAATGCGTTTCTCGACATTCATCGTCTCTTCCCTGGCTGCTACCGCCTCTGCTGCCCCGACATGGCCCAATCTCCAGATCGGCGGTCTTGGTAATCCCCTCGACGCAATCAATGCCGTCTCTCAGTACTTCAATCTCGTTGCCGCCAAGACATCAAAACTCAAGACTACAAGCGCCCCCCCCCAGTGCGATCTATCCAAGGCCGTGATGCCTACCTGTGCGTCATCCCCCCCCCTTGCGAAATCGTGCTTTCCGTGCTATGCGTCTAACTCTTTGCAGTACCCGGATTGCCCGCTCCCGCTGCCGGCTCCCGGCTCCGTCATGTCGCCGTCGGTCGCGGCACACAAAACTATACCTGCGACGGCAACGCGGAGTCCAAGCCCAAGGCCGTCGGCGCCGTCGCCACCCTCTTCAATGTCACCTGCATGGCGGCCATGTACCCGGATGTCACCGGCAAAGTGCCCGGCATGGCAGTCCACTTCAACCTCGACGCCGCCAACCGCCTCGGCCCCGCGATGCTGCCCGTTTCCGGCCACCACTTCTTTACGGCGGCCGGTGTTCCTTTCTTTGACTTGGGAGACGAGGGGCAGATTCCCTGTGCCAAGAATGCCAGCGTGGATGCCCCCTCGACCGCGACTATCGGTCAAAGGGGCGAGGTCGCCGTTGCCTGGCTGAGGCTCCTGGCCACCAAGGACGCCACCAATGGTCTCGGTGAAGTCTTTCGTGTATCAACTGCCGGCGGCAGCCCCCCGAAAACATGCCAGGATCTTAATGGTCCTTTCCAGGTCGAGTATGCTGCCGAGTAAGTAGTCTACACTCTCCTTTCGTCCGGCGTCTGCTAATCCCAGCTTCCACTAGGTACTGGTTCTGGTCGAAGTGAGCAAGGATTGTATCAAGTTTTAGGGAACGCTTTGGGCGGCCTTTTTTTCTCCCTTTCAATTTATCATTACATTTTGTCATTAACACGAATTCTTCGCCATTTATGTTCTTACCTACGGGCGTAGGGCTATTTTCTGAGATGGCTTGAGCAGAATTTTTAATCTAAACATTTTTTTTTTGACATATTGGCGCCATTTTATAATTTTAAACATATTGTAGAGGGCTCCTGACATGTTGCAAACAAGCTGACATGTTGCAAAAAGGCTGACATGTTGCAAAAAGGCTGAAATCTCTGCGCAAGGCCAAAAGCATATGTGCAAACGCAGGCTGGGTCATTATACTAAGGCATCACAGAAACACCCCCCCGCTCGCGTACCTAGGTACCTTTCATAGGCGCCGCCCAGCCTAACTATCTCCAAATGGGTCGTGTATGCCACCACGTATATTTGATCTCACCAGTTACTAAAATTTGCTGTCATAATATTTTTAGCCGAGAACACCGTCCTCGTTTCTGCTTGAAAAACGTGTCTTTAGGCGTGGTTGCGGATTGGCGTCGTGTGACTGCGCCTGCTCACTACGTCCTCGACGAACCCGTGTCGCCATTGGATGCCGTCCCTATAGCTCACGAACTGATCAACAAATACATCGGTGTCCAGCCAAACATTGAGAGCTTCCATTTCGAATGGATTTGCGGCGGTGAACTGGCTTCTGGGCGTCACCAACGGGCTCAGCATATCCTCCCCGCTCCGTTTCTTGCATCGCCCATGGCCATGACTCGGAGAGCCATGACCAGTTGTGGCAGAGATGACACCCTGCTGCGACTCCCACACGTGAAGAATCTATCACTCAAAAATTGCTGGGTGGCGCCACATGTGCTCCTGCAAGTGCTTCGGAGCTACGCTCTCTGCTCTTTGGAGAGGGTCGAATTCGAGGGCGTTTCGCTTTCTGTTATGCCATGGACGGCAGGGCACGGATCGAGCATAGATTTGTTCAATTTGGGAGATACGAACATATCTCTGCATCTTTTCCGTCTTGGCTTCCAGCCCCCGCTGGCACAGCCTTCCTGGTTATCGTGGGCAGGGCTCATTGAGCATTTTTCGCCCAGTGTCAAGGTCCGACATGTGCTCGATCAGGGAGAGAGTCACAGCACCAAGCTCAACCGTGCCGAAGATCGACGGAAGATACTCGAACGTTTGCGAAAAATTATTCCTGATGCACTGGCGCTTCCCGACGAAGCGGCCCTGTACAGGATCAAATCGCTGACTTTCAAGTCGTGCGGCTATGTCAATCTCGACCATCGCGCATTCAGCCTCAGGGGCATGGTTCCGCTAAGACATATATCACCATTTTCGTGTGCTACTACCGCGTTAGAGTTCACGCGGTACATGCAGGATTGCAAGGAACCTCTGATGGGACGCATTGTCCCCTTTGCCATGTTAAATGACATGGCGCCGTTCCGTGACGTCTTTCATATGGTCATGGGGTGGGAGGGCGTGTATGACAGCCAAATAAAATCGGCGGCTTTACTAGACGGATGTGGGAAGGTCGACATAGGGCGGTTTTCCGGCACACTGACCAGCTGGGACGTTGATGCAGACACTGGCGGACAGGTCCAGTCGGCGGCTGGCAGCTGAGAGCACGAACAGTTGGCGTACGACGGCAGAAATTCCTCCAGATTGCTGCTGCCGCAAATTCGAATTTATTTTGCCATCCGAGCGTATTGGGGAGCGAATAGGACCTGGTGCGTTCAAAAGTAGGGGCAATAGCGTCGGTAGCGGTATACCGTCATGGGAGCAAATACCAGAACAACTGTCTAGGTACTGTAATGATATAGCTGGATTTTCAATATAAAATATCCTGCATTAATCAGTTTCGCACAGCCAGGACTTAACGTCTCCTATGTACTCTGCCAGTTTTCATCCCTTTGCTCTCCAAAACAACACCACACATCTTTTCCCAGCAAGAAGCACTCCGTGGTTAGAAAAGAAAGCCAAAATCACATTTCAAATACGCAACAAATACCGGACCGTTACAAAAAAGAAATCAAACGCCGTTTGCCTATGGTGCTTCCATGAAAAAAAAAATACCCTAGTGCTTTTCTCTTCTCCCGTTTTATATGTGTGAGCCCGAATGCTTGCGCAGTACTCTCGTTTCTAGAACCTGCGCCTCGGCTAAAGTAATGTGCCGCATGAAAAGATGTTATTTTTGTGGCATTGTGCCAAGGAAAAAAAGAAAAAAAGATGAATGCGAAGGATCAAGTAGGGAAAGGGGACAAAAGCTGCAATACTCTTACACACAGAAATGGCAACTAAACCTGATTACCAAGTTTCGGCAATGTACTGTCCAGCCGCCTTCTTGAGATCCCAAAAGTTACGGGCCTCGTTGCGCTCCAGGTTGCCCTTGGACATGGCGACATCGATCAATGCCTCCTCGACACCCTCGCCCATGCCCTGCGAGCTACCGCACACAAAGACGCGCCCGTCGACCGCGTTGGCAATGTACCACACGAGATCGGCCTGGTTGCGGACCTCCTCTTGGACATAGCGTCCTTCGCCGCGACGGCTCTGCACGACACGCTTGACTTCTTCCTCGTGCACGCCCCACTCACCACTGTAGATTTCATCGACGAGGGAGTCACGGATGCCTTGGAGGACCCAGACCTTGTTGGCGCAGTTGGCCTGCTTGAGGCGGCGCTGGACAAAGCCACGGAAAGGGGCAATACCGACACCGGCGCCAATGAGCAGCATGGGCCCATCCGAGTTGAACTCCTTGGCAAGGGGGTTGGCCATGAGGCCCTTGAACATGGGGACGAAAATCTCAGGACTAGGCTCACCAGCAGCTTGAGCCTTGAGGAAGCGCCGGGCCTGGCGCTCAAAGAAACCAGAGCCAACACCAGTTCGAGAACCCTTGCGCCAGTCACTCGTCTCATGAACGGTGACAGCTATTTCGATCAAGCGGTGCTCCTTCTGGTCGCGCATCTGGTATGAATCATGAGGGTCGTTGGAGAGGGAGTAGAAGCGAGGCATAAGCTGCTGCAGGACAGACAAGAGCTCGTCCAGAGGCGGCTGAGAGCTGGGGAAGGCGTACAGAAGCTGCGAGACGGTAACATGGGGTCCCGAGCGGATATCGCAGAACGTGCCCTGACCTTGGGCGGAGCAGAGGAACATGAGAACCTTCTTCTCCGTCTCATCAGTGGCGTGCTCAGCAAGAACACGGAACACGTTTTTGGTAGGAGGGTAGGATTGGAGGTCGGTGCACCACTTGAGCAGATCCCGCCGAGATGTGACCAGTTCACGAGGCTTCTCGTCACCCCAGACGGTCGGATAACGGCCGGTGGTAGTAGTCATCAGAGTCTGCTTGTCGCGGACGAAGCGGGGGACCATGAGACGGTCAAGGACATCATCGACAACTTCGTCGTCGTTGGGGGCGAGAACTCCAATGGCACCGCCGACCTTGAAATCATTGGACTCCTCATCGGGGTAGTTGGTGACGTCAAGGTCGAAGTGGTATGTGCGCTTTTCAGCACCGTCTTTGGTGAGCTCGCGAAGAGTATGAATCTTGGCAGGATAGACGTGGTATGGAGGGTGCGGCTGCACAAATTTGGGCGGCTGGATGGTGGTGTCGAGAGGTTCACTGGCCACGGGCTCCGATTTCTTTTCGACAGAGGCAGTGGAGACAGTGTCGGCATCAGGACCCACGGAAATGCCCGAGTCTGATGGAATGCTCAGAGGGCGGGGAATCGACTTGAGCGAGACAACCTTCACTGGCATATCGGGAATGCCTGTCAGGCTGGTAGGGATCTCGTCGGGAAACTTGAGGCCGAGAGAATTGAAGGCCGTATTGTCGGGCAGGACGAGGGGTTCGTAATCGACGCCAGTTGAACGCTTGCTGCCCAGCAAGCAGCAGCCTCCACCGCAGCAGCGACCAACAAACTCCGCCGTCGTCTCGCCCGTAATGCGCTGGATATCGCGGGCGCTCTGGGCAATGAGCCGCGTGGAAGCGCGACGCTGGCGCGGCTTTTCGGTGCGTGTTGGCTCCTCGGCATCGTCCGACTCGTCAGAGAAGGTCAGGGATGGGGCAACCGATGGGGCATTAGCGGGCTCGCAAGGGACACAGTCGCTTGTCGAGGCAATCAGAGCCTTTGCGGCCGCGCCAGTAAGCGACGACTCAACCATGATGCGTGTGCGAGCAGTCGCGAACTGTTATTCGTCGGTGGTTGTGTGGCAGACTTGCGATGGTGCTCACCAGGGTGTCGAACAGGCTTAGTTTTTTTTTCCTTGCCGGGGTGGTGGGATGGTGGTGTGGCGCGTCTGGGGGCAGTGGAATGGAGCACCAGAGAAGGCCGTGTGGGAAGCAGGTGCAAATGGCGGTTATTAGTAGGGAGATGTGTAGAGAGAAAAAGGTTTTGAGAAGGATACAATTGGAGAACAGGAAACAAGAATTAATCAAGGTCAGAGTGGTGGCTCCAAAAAGTCGTTGGGGGTGGGAGGGGAGGCGGGCGTCGGTAGAAAAGGTAATTTGACGGAACAGTGCGAGCCGCCGCCCGAGGTCGTCGTTGGGAGGCCTGACAAGAGGGTGGGCGCCGG
Source organism: Cordyceps militaris CM01 (assembly GCF_000225605.1). Taxonomy (NCBI): domain Eukaryota; kingdom Fungi; phylum Ascomycota; class Sordariomycetes; order Hypocreales; family Cordycipitaceae; genus Cordyceps; species Cordyceps militaris. The sequence continues at coordinate 1,215,319 of NW_006271971.1, forward strand.
AGTGCGCGAGCCAGGAGTGCTATTGGCACAAGAGCTTTTTGCTAAGGGCACGAGCCTCACGTGATAGTGAACTTCAGAGGTACCGCAATTAGCTAGCGTAACCCCAGGAAACCAAAGTACCTACTAAGTACTGCTAAATTTGGTACTTAAAGGCTATTATGGCTAGAAGAACCTTTGCCTAGCGGTTGCTATCTTGATGGGCGAGTTGGTGACTGTTCAGAGGCTTTCTTTAAGATGTTTGGTAGCGGCGCGACTGGCAAGATGGTGCTGGTCGGGGAGAGCTGGGGAGAGCCATAACGGGGATAGAATATATTAAGAGGTTTAAAAGATACTTATATATATATAATAGACATTAGAACACACGTTCATAGACGTAGAATAGGTATATAAAAAAAAACTTACTAACTTAAACTAATATAAATACCTATTTGAAAGCTATTTAACTATTGACAGCAGCAGTGCTAGTTGTTACTACAACCCTCCAGGCCAGTTTCGTCATACTAATTAGTAATTGGTTTTAGACAAGTTTCAAATTTATAGAGTATTATATAAGGGCAATATTATTATAATAAATATATCATTATACTAAGATGTATAGTGTATATTAGAAATTAGTAGGGCGACCTTAGCTGAACTTACTGAGGTACCCGTAGGTGAGATCCTACCTGGATTTCATCCAACAAAGCTCTCTCCACATATTCGGGCTGGCCTGCTGGTCTGCCCCGCGGCACGCCCTGTCTGAGGGCACCCGCCTGGACCATTTCACCCCACGCAACTCTTCTAGAAAAGTATTGCCTCGACCCTTGCGGCTTGGGATAGCATCGCGAGAGAGTAGCGACGTTATACGAATATTTTTTGTCCATTCAGAGCTGGGGGACCGTTACCACCGAAAACACTCAGCAAACGGCCACGGAGCCACCGCACCACCATGGCCAAGGTTCCTCGCAACTTCCGCCTGCTGGAGGAGCTTGAAAAGGGTGAAAAAGGTCTCGGCGCTGAGGCTTGCAGTTATGGCTTGGAGGATGGCGATGATTTGCTCATGAGCAACTGGAACGGTACCATATTAGGACCTCCTCACGTATGTATTCCTCTGACACCAGCCTAACATACGTTCTGTGACACACCTGTCCCGTACTAACCGCCTTGTAGTCTGTCCACGAGAACCGAATCTACAGCCTCAAGATGCACTGCGGCGATACGTACCCCGATGTCCCTCCCAAGATCCAGTTTGTCAGCCAAGTCAACCTGCCCTGCGTTGACCCCCGCAACGGCGTTGTCGACCCGTCGATGCTTCCCTGCCTTGCGCAATGGAAGCGCGAAAATACCATGGAGACCATCCTGATAGAACTGAGAAGGTGGGTGGAACTGAACTCCCGCTGTCCATCACACCGTTGCAGCAGAACTAACGGAAACTAGATATATGGCCGCCCCCAACAACAAGAAGATTCCCCAGCCTCCCGAGGGAGCTACCTACTCATGATTGCCAGGGTGGTGGAAGTGCATGGGCAATGAACAAGTATCGCCGCTAGAATGCCCAGAGCGACAACTGCTAGAAGGACTACGCGCGTCTCTATGGCAATGCATAGCTTATACGAGATACATGGAGCATTATCATCAGACGAAATATTATTAAAACCAAACACATTTACATCGCTCGAGAGAAGCCGTTGGCGGATACCTATGACCCTTTTGTTGGCTGACCAGCTGGATCATCCAGTGAAAAGTGAAAGTGTCTGATAGCATAAAAATTCGGATATTCTCGAACGACTTTTAAAACTGGCCTGTCTTGACTAGCATGGACATTTCGGGCCTGTTGTCAATATGCACGTTGCCCCAACGCAGCCATCACGTCATATAAACGGAGGATACCCCGCCGGGCTCAAAGCCATCGATAGCTCGACTGAAACCTCACTTTGACATCCCTACATCCCTCCATCGATTCAACGTCCCCTCGTACTTTGCCATGGCCACGGTTGACACTTCTCTTCCCCCAGAGCCCTCTGGAGCTGCTGCAGGCTTGGCTGCTCAGCACGCTGACGCCCACCCGCTGAAGCTCTACGGCGGTTGGTTTTGTCCCTTTGTTCAGCGCTCCTGGATCGTTCTTGAGGAGAAAAAGATCCCCTATCAATACATTGAGATCAACCCGTACAAAAAGGCTGAATCATTTTTGGCCATGAACCCCCGAGGCCTTGTGCCAACACTTGCCGTGCCAGCTGGTCCGCAAGAGTCAGCGCGGAAGCCTCTGTTTGAAAGCAACATTATCAGCGAGTACTTGGATGAGGAATACGGCGATGAATCAAAACATGGACCCCATTTGATGCCCAAGGACGCCTACGAGAAAGCACGCGCTCGCCTCTGGATCGACCATATCAGCAACAAAATCATCCCTGCATTCTACAAGTTGCTGCAGCACACCGACGAGAAGCCATTCACGTTAGATGAGGCCAGGAAAGAGCTTCATAAACATATCCTCGCACTCACAGATCAGATGGACTCGGAAGGTCCGTTTTTTGCAGGCAAAGAGCTGACCATGGTGGATGTCTGCTTGGCACCATGGGCTAAACGCTTCTGGCTCATTGATCACTACAAAAGTGGCGGTGTAGGGATTCCTTCTCAAGGTCAAAGTCAGGAATGGGGAAGATGGAGAGAATGGTTCAAGGCGATTTCGGAGCGCAAGAGTGTAAAGGACACCTGGAGCGCTGATGAGCGCTACCTTGTCGCATACAAGAGGTATGCCGATGACACTACCAACTCAGAGGTCGGGCAAGCGACGCGTCAGGGGAAAAAACTTCCTTAAAATTTGACTATCGTCGACGAGATACTTTGATTCCCGCTTTTCATAGTATTCATCAGTATTATTTATGATGTTGTATTCATCCAAGCCAGGTGCTTATAATGCGATGCATGAGGCGTGCCCCACATGGCCGCTCAAAAGGGCAACCAACGAAGAAGTCAACCACGGCCAATCGCAAAAGTGTCAACCACAACCCGCCAGGCAGCAATGTCGGAACCAGGAGCGTCGCGGTTCACGCCGCAAAACAAGACGACACAGGAGCGCCTCTCCACGCACACGGTCGGCCTCGTCGCGCTCTCCGACTTTCGCAAGCGCCGCGCCGAGGTCCTCGAGCAGCAGGGGCGCGAGGCCCGCGATGCCAACGCCACTGGGGCCTCGACGCCCGTCGACCGCTCGCAGACGGGCACCCCCGACAACAACAACAACAACAACAACGACAACCTGGGTGGCAGCGGTGCGGCCAGCGACTCGGGGAGTCCGGTGCCGGTAGCGGGTGCGCGCCCGTTGAAGAAGGCGAAGAAGAAAGCCAGGCCCGGCAAGAAGCTCCTCTCGTTTGGGGACGACGACGACGACGAAGACGACGACAGCGAAGTGATGATGGCAGCGGGAACCGAGCGCTCCAAGGGCATTCAGACAAATGACAACGGCAATGGCAAGGTCAAGACCAGCAAGTTCAAGGCCAACGCGTCCGTCGGGCTAATACCCAAGTCGCTCACCAAGTCGGCGCTGCGCAAGGAGGCGGCGGAGCGGGAGGCGCTGCGGCGCGAGTTTCTGACGTTGCAGGAGGCGGTCAAGGGGACCGAGTTTGCGATTCCGTTTGTCTTTTACGACGGCGCCAACACGCCAGGCGGCATCGTGCGCATGAAAAAGGGCGACTTTGTCTGGGTGTTTCTCGACAAGAGCCGCAAGGTCGGCGCCGAGCTGGGCGTGGGCGAGCAGGCTAATTCGACGCGGGCGTGGGCGCGCGTCGGCGTCGACGATTTGATGATTGTTCGCGGCACAGTCATTGTCCCTCATGTACGTTTGGCTTGATCTATTCCTTCATTTATGCCCTCGGGCATCGTCTATATGCATTCTCCAAGGCTAACGGGTGCGCAATCTATGATAGCATTATGACTTTTACTACTTCATCATCAACAAGAGCGTCGGACCGGGCGGCAAGCGGCTGTTTGACTACAGCGCTGACGCTCCGGAACGACCGGACCCGGCGGCTGAGCCGCTCCGGGTTGGACTCTCCACGGCAGCCGAGGTCAAGGTGGTCAAGGGCGCGCCGGACATCGCCACGCTCGAGGGCGCGGACGAGGATCCGCTGGAGACCAAGGTGGTCGATCGTCGGTGGTATGAGCGCAACAAGCACATCTATCCCGCCAGCACTTGGCAAGACTTTGACGCCGATATGGACTATGCGAGCCAGGTCCGAAAAGACGGTGGTGGCAATACATTCTTTTATTCCAAGTGAAGGTCGTGCTCCTTGCTTCCAAAAGGCTCATGTTCTTGTTTGCGGGAAGGCGCTGTCATGGGTGTTATGCCAGCGGATTGGGGAGTCTTTTTTCCCCCTCTCGATTTCAGCTTGAATAAGCTATTCCGGCCTTCGTTGGTGCTTCTTCACCCACACATCTGCCAGAGGACAAACGACGTGCCGCCGATGACGATCCAGCCTGGCCAGAGAACGACGAGGAACAGGCCGTTGCCCGCGCCGAGCACAAAGAGGGCAAACTCGTAAAAGATTTTGTCGCGCAGCACGCGCGTCGTCTTCATGTCCCAGACGGCGGCGGCGGCGGCGACGCCGTGCCAGGCGCCCTGCTTGGTACCCCAGGTCAGCAGGCGGGTGGCGTAGTAGGCCTGGACGAGGGAGACGCTGGCGACGAGGTAGGCGCGCCAGCAGAGGAAGACGGAGAGGGAGCCGATGATGCTCTGTACGTGTACGGCGTAGGCGAGCGTCGGGCCCAGACGGCTGATGATGGTGGCATGGCGATGCTGGGAGAGTGCATCCACGCGGGATGATGTCAGGATGTCGACCTTGTCCATCCTTGATGTATGATAATGGCAAGAGGGTTAGAATAGATGATGTATGAACAGCCGATCAAGACGAAAGAAGAAAGGAAACTGAATGACAGGGGATAATTGACTGTATTAATACCAGTAGCAGGCGAACCGAACCGGTTTGGCACCCCCGCCGCGGAGGATGAAGGGACATGTCGGACGCGGCCGGACAAGCCAACCAGGACGCCGCACGCGGCCATACATTGCCGGAAGCCAGATGTTGGGCTGGGTGGGACATTTGAGACGAAAGGTGGGAATGAACGGGCGCACATTCCCATGCAAGCCATCGTCGTTGGCTGAAAAAAGGGTCTCACGCACCCCGCGTTCGGAGGGGGGGGGGGATTGTTTGTGGTAGGCTGCTGCCAAGTGCCAACCCACGTGGGGGACGAGCACCGCTCAATTTGCCCAGTGAAGAAACACGGGATCTGCTCCAGATCGATCATTGAACGAGAATACCATGAGGGGGAAAAGCTTGTCTTTTTTTTTGTTCTTGGTTGGTCTTATTCCCACACACCGCCCTCGATGCTGCACTCTGCTGCACTCGTCTTTGCTGTTGTAACTAGGTCTACCCGCCGAGGACAAGAAACGGCAGCTGCGTAATTGTTGATCAATTTTATTCGTCATAGAATAGACATGGCTTCGGGATGCATTGTTGCAATGCAGCTGTGGGCAACCCCGACCGTGCAGCGACGGCGCAAGCATACAGGTCTCGGATGGCTTCTTTGGGCAGCTCCAGGCGAATATCGGGCCAAAGAGAACACAAACTGCATGCATCGCCGCGCGACCACATTAAGACTTGTATCGACGACTACCTTGAGCGTGTGAATTGTCATGCTCGTGTGCCGCGGAACTAGTATAGGCTTCATGAAGAGTAAAAAAAGACCACGCTGGCCTGAGCCTGCGGCGATGACATCGGGCTGTTGCACAAGATTTGTCGAGTACCATGCAGTGCTCACGCGATACGTTACTCAACAGCGCCACAAAAGGGTGCATCTCATGCAGGTCTAGCTATAGTAGTAGCTATAGTAAGCCCCCCCCCCCCATCGACGAATAAGTTGACGCAAATCGATGGCTGCCCAAGGCAGGCTGTCATTGTGACTAGTCACCAAGCCCGTCCTCGTCGTCTTCTTCTTCATATTGACTGAGTCGACAACACCATGGGTCCTGTTCGGGAAGAAGAAGAAAGTGTACAGCTAGAAAATATCTTGACGCTAGAACGAGACTGGAAATAAATAGAACAATTGTTGGATTAGAGGAAGCGAGTATAATATATATAGATTTTTCATTCAGTAAAACTTTGACCCTTCATCTTCATGGCATTATTCTGGATGAACGTGCTTCTACTGCTCCAATTGCATAACGTCCTCATCAACTGTATATTATTAGTTAAGACCGTCGGAGAGCAAGATGATTTATTTACTACCCGTCATTGACCAGCCGAGGTTTTGTGGCGTAGCCTGGATATCAGCAGTGTACATGGCATCGTTGTTCGCAAAAAGTCAGTCCATCAGAACAGAGCCTGTCTAGCGGAGGGAACTAAAGGCCAAACTCTATGTAGACAAATGTTAATACAAGTGAAAAATACGCTTTATAACCAGCAAGGTCAACATGACAAAGGAGAGCGAAAACCTTCTTTCGCTGCCTTGCACCCCTTTCGCGAGTTATCGCTTGACTGCAGCCACATGCCATAGCTTATTATTAAGGGCAGTGCTCTGGATAACTTTGGACCTGGGTGTTCCGAGTTCTTCCGGGCACGTAGACCAGTTCGGTGATTTGTGTTGAGCAAAAAGAAGCACAAAATTCCAATCTAATACGAAATCAGAATCCGTAGGCTAGAGTAAACTCCGTACCCATGATTCACGGCCCCCATATCATAACCCTACAAGTATTTAAGATTGTTGTTGATTGCTAGCATCGCGGGGTAGTGGCAACAGGGTTACTGCCAAACAATCGCTCGTTCCGTAAGATGCATACGTCACCGAGAAATAAGCGATTTGCATTTCCCAACTCCAAGCTTGCTGCGGCCATGTGTCGATCCATCAGAAGCGGGGGTTGCAACAGCTAGCCATCTCGGCACCACAAACTATTAGCAGCCAAGAGCTGCTTGCTACCTCCTCGCCCCTTGACGACAATTAATCATCATCATCAACCTCGAAAACACCACCAGCACCACCCGAAAACCATCATGGCCTCCTCCTCCGCCGCTCAAGTCGACCAAGACGCCACCCTCCTCTACGACTACCTCCGCATGGGCGCGTCGCCGGCCCCCCCGCCCGCCGACGTCATCTTTGGCCTCGGCAGCCTCGACACGCGCGTCGCCGCGCGCGCCGCGCAGCTCTACCTCGACGGCCTCGCCCCCTGGCTGCTCTTCTCGGGCGCGTCCGGCAAGCTGACCCGCGACCGGTTCAACCTGCCCGAGGCCGAGGTCTTTGCCGACATTGCGCGCAGCATGGGCGTGCCCGACGACCGCATCCTCGTCGAGCCGCTGGCGCGCAACACGGGCGAGAATGTGCGCTTCGCGCACGCCCTGCTGGCGGAAAGGGGCATCACGCCGCGGTCGCTCATCCTCGTGCAGAAGCCGTACATGGAGCGCCGCGCGTGGGCGACGTTTCAGAAGCAGTGGCCGGACGACGCGGTCGCCGTCACGGTGACGTCGCCGCAGCTGGCGTTTGCAGAGTACCCGGACAAGGGAAACCCAAAGGAGCTGGTGGTCAGCGTCATGGTGGGGGACCTGATGCGCATCGAAAAGTACCCCGCGCTGGGGTTCCAGATCGAGCAGGAGATTCCGCCGCCGGTGATGGAGGCGGCGCAGAGGCTGATTGCGGCGGGCTACGATAAGCACCTCCCGTGAGGGCTGCCGTTTTTCATATCTATCGTAGAGGGCTTGACTGTGCTTGTTTCATAGTATCCAGGAAGTAATGCCTCTATTCAGGCTTTTCCGGCTGCTTCTCTTCCAGGCCGTCGTAAATGTTCTTGGCTGTCGTCTTGAGGTAGCCAGTGAAGCTGATGAACGCAGACTCGTCCAGCCCTTCAATCCAGCGGCAGCGAACCACAACACTATCCAGATTCACGTGAATAGATATGCCAAACCCAAATTCTTCCTTGACACGTCCGTTATTTACTTGCAGGCCCATGTCCATGCTACGTTGCCTCTGCCGTCGCCACGCCCTCGTCCACACCTTGTCCGCCACCCGTAGCGTGCCCTCCAACTTCTGCCTGTCCCACGCCCAGTGCGTCGTCTCCAGCGCGTCCATGGCCTCCTGCAGCCCGGCGGCAAACTTTGAAATGGCGTCAAGCCCCGGAAAATCGGCCACCGTTACCTCCGTGTGCGCGGGCAGGCTGCCCTTGAGCGACCCCGCCGCCGCCGTCCCGCGCGCAATCGCCTGCGGCGGGCGCATCGCCCGAAAGCTCCACGCGACCACCCATCGCCTCGTCTTCTTGCCCTGCACAAGCTCCGTCACGGCGTAGTTGCCGATGTCGTGCGCCCGCAGCCGGTGCACCAGCGCCGTGACGCTAGACAGGAAGCCGAGCATGGCCGTGTACCACTGGACACGCCCGCGCAGCACGAGCGACTCGTCGAGGATGCGCCCGACAAAGGCGACCTCGCCGCCGTCTGTCACCATCTCCACGGGCGCGCCGGTGCAGGCGGTGCGCGGCGGGAGCGACTTGGCTGCGGCGCGTTCGTCGAGCTCCTCGGCGGACTTGTAAAAGGGCGGGTTGGTCATGACAAAGGCGACATCGTCGGTAGGAGCGGCCGAGATGGGGATGATGGGGCCGTTTGGGTCGGATCGGACCAGTTGGATGCGGGTTTGCAGGTCGTTTTGCTCGACATTCTTCTTAGCCCAGCTGAGACTATCGTCGTCAATGTCTGGAATCGTTAGAAGAGAACGATGGGCAAAGGTGAGAGAGACGCACCGGCGGCGATAAAATACCAGGGCCGTTGGGTGCAGCCAAGCATGGGGTATATGCAGCTGGCTCCTGTGCCAATGTCTATGCCCACGAGTCTTCCGCCAGGGGCGTCGTAGGTGGTTGAATCGAGCAAGTCTTTGAGCCACAGGATGTAGTTGTGTCTATTGGGGATCTTGCATTCATCTCTCAGTACGATGTCATACCATGTAAAGAGGAAAACATACCGGGGGACAAAGACGATTACTCGGGAGGTCTAGTGAGAGACCAAAGTCAAGTTTAAGCAACGTCTTGGACAGTTGCAGGACGGCCTTGGGATCTTTGAAATCGAGGTCCCGTCCTTTAACTCTGCATATAATGAGTAGTTTATTCGGGAAGGAGTACATAATAAATGATGCATGCTTACACTGCGGCGAAGTCAGCGTCTAGGGCGGCAATCTGCTTGAAATCCGGTGGGTTGCTATACAGCGTGCGAAAGCGCTCGTCTTTGTGTTGCTGGGTCTCTTCTTCCGGCACGACCTCAGCAGATCCCAACGTTAATTTTATCTCATTCTCGTCAGAAGCCATCTCAGCAAAAGCTTTACCTTCGCTGACGTGGTTCGAGTTGTGTAGCATCCAAGATTTGTGAGTCGAGAGAGCCTAGTTTTCGTTTGCACCAGCGCCCCACCAGCAGCCGGGAGCCGACAAACGGTTCACCATGCATTGTTCTATCTCTTTTGTCTATATATGCTAAAATGGTAAATATACACCTGCGTCACCAGAGGAGAATCCGCCACCTCCAGCCCTCGAGCGCGCGACCGTCTCGCTCCCCGAGCGAGTAGTCGCCCTCGTGGATGCGGTCCGCCAGCTGCTTTAGGCGCCTCTGCGTCGTCCTGGCCACGCGCAGCGACACCTCGCTCTGGAAAATATACAAGACGGCAAAGACAAAGAAGCCAACCGACGCGAGCTTCCCGACGCCAAAGACGCTATTCTTGACGCGGGCCAGGATATTTTGAGATTTTTGAAACGCGTACTCGGTGTCGTTGGCGGCCGCCTTGGAGTCGGGGTCGTTGCCGCGCCGAAAGATGCGTCGGACGAGCGGTATAAAGGATGCGCTGCCTCTTGGTCAGATGCCCGTTCTTTTAGTCTTTTTTTAGGAGGTTACTTACAAGATGCCGCCCATGAGCCACTTTCGCCAACGGTGGTTTTGCGCGGCCCGCGCCAGATCACGCACGTGGATCTGCAGGCCCAGCAGGTCACTCAGCACCAGGTCCGTCTGGTACCGCAGACGGTCCGCGTTGCCGCCATACCGTCTGTACTCTTTCTGCAGCACCAGGTACTCGCGAAAGTTGTGCTGGCCGCTTTGCTGCAGCGAGTGGAGGTCCCGCGTGTCGTGCCCCTGCATGTACGCAGGGCCAGTCGGCGGCGGCGCAAACACCTGCGGCGGAGGGTTGTACGCGACCGCGCTGCCGGGATGGTCGGTGATATGGCCCTCGGGTCCCAGACGCAGCGCGATGCCCTCGGACGGGTTGAAGCCGACCTCAGCGGGGACGAGCGGCGAGCGAGCACGTCGGACGCCGTGGTCGGATGCTGCGGGGGACCAGATGGGCATGGGGTCCATCTGGGTCAGTTGGACGGGGTGCTCCATGGTGCTGGATTTTGTAGGCTTTGACGAAGAAATTTGCCGCTGGTGAGTGACTGTTCAATGATGCTCTCGAAGGCACGCAGGTCGGCGACGATGTGTATGTCGTTGGGCAGGATTCTGGGGTGGCTGGGAATGCATGCATGTAGGTTGCGCTGGCAGCTGGCACTGCCTGCTACCTGACCGCCTCATTTTTGACTCCAGATTCAGTGCGGAGTATTGATAGCTACGGCGGTCAGTTGGAGTATTTTGTGGACTTTTTAAGATAAAAGGAACTCACATTGCGTTAATCTCTAAATTATTCTGTCCGAAATGATTCACCCGTCTAGGCTTTGTTTGATGCTAAACTGGTGCATAGGGTAGGTAGTTAGGCCGTGGAGCGCCAGGTACCAAGTGAAGCGCCGGCCGTGGGGCGAGAAGGGGAAACGAGGGATAAAGAATCGGGAAAGTCATGGTGATAGTAAAGCGGAAGGCTCGGATATCGAGTGTATAGATGTTCTTCAGTCTTGCACTCAAGTTGAGCAGTCTCATTCACCGAGCCGGGCGAGTGGAGTCGATAATGGTGTTGGCTACATTCGTGCAGTCCGCGGCATCTTCAATTTAGCGCTGCAAGATAAAAACGTTTACAAGGGATTGGTCTGCCTAACTACATACATCCAGGTATACTTGTCACTGAATCGTTTCAATTCTTCACTCTTGGGTGGGTGGGCACATCAACTGCCTATTTCACTACATAGTCATGAGATGGCTCGACTGGGTGTCCGCCCATATGGTCCCATGTCATGTATTCTGTTATCTAGCCTGTTCCTTGCCAATGGTTTCTCAGCCAGTCAAGTTTGCACGAGCTTTTCGCATCACTTACAGCAGACGGATGTTTCCATGCGAGCCCAATGTCTGGAGGAGCAGGGTGGACTGTCTTTTATTAGTATACACCCGTAGCACCCATAGCCGTTTCCTGTTCCGTAACTTATATTAGAAACCAATGAAACGTGCTAAGGGCCGGAGGGTCGCTTTCTCTGTGAACAAGGGTGCATGTGCCTGTGCATGCACGCCAGCAGTTTGGCCTGCCACAACTAGTGTGTCTGGCGTCTGGGGTTGTTGCTGATCTTCCGGATGACTGGATCAAATCCCGGCAGTGAACCTCTTCGTCAGGCGGGAGTGGCGGATCGGCCATGCCGGCATGCCAGCATCGCTTAAAAGTTTGTCACAGCGAAGAGTCCATGTCCAGATGCAACGACAGCGGTTCCTTGGCGCTCATACTAGCTCTTTAAGCTGAATATTTAGTATCAACCAAGTCCAGCGAGTAGCGTGCGGCACCGACCATGGATTTCTTCAAAACGGAGAATTATCTGCACTAGAGATTGTCTAGACTGTACAAAAAGCGACACGACTCATGATGACCGACGGTCTAGAAGCCAGAGGAACAATCCCCCGTCACCTAGTATATCTAGTATATATATACACTACCCTACTAGATAGAACTTCATAATATAATGACTATATCTCTTATCCTATGTGTGCCCTATTGGTCCTAATAACTCGACCTAGGTCTCACACGTAGGCTTGCCCGGAAACCCTGTGCTGGTCAAGCGCCAAGTATACCAAGGAAGTCAGCGAACTGTGGCCTGTGCTGCCATGAGGGCTCGACCAAGCCTAGCATAGCCTCCTGCCAGGTGTTGCAGCTCTTTCGATGCTCTTCATCGCATTTGTCGGGGGGAATCTCATCCCCTCTCGGGCTATACTCTCTGGCCGACAAGTAGATGAAGCTGCGCAGACGTCACTGCCAGTTGTGTTGCACAACCTACTGGTAAGAAGATAAATGCAGGGTGTTGCACATGTGGTTCGATCCTGGCAGACAACAACCACACGTATGCCCAACTGAAACGTGGGGCCGCGGCGAGACAGTCTAATTCATATAGGCTACAACTTGACTGTGAGCTATCTGTGAAAGCTATGCTACGCCGTGGCTTTTTACTTTTTTACTCGAGTACGTACACTTCACATGCGGGTGGTTTTATAGCCATCATGTAGCCGGGAGAAAGATGCTCGTGCAGTTGACAACGCATCGGCAAATTTGTCAACCCCCTGATTGTGACAGGGATCAGGGAACCTGCCATCCGGAGACCTGCATCCGCGGGTTGGCCATTGGCTGTGCACAGGCTCTTTAGCTCTTTTCGGTCTGGCAACAGAGTTCAACTAGTCAACTAGTATACGCACCTCGACATCGATGGAAGAAGGGGGGACCGGGCCGCCATTCCCCAAACGATGAAAAAAGAGGAAAATGGGCCGATTTGCAGGACGGCAATTCGATTCGGTGCCCACCAGAGCCAGGGACGGGTCCGTTGTTCATCGGGAGACTTTATGAATGGTTGCCTCTTTGCAAGAATGATGGGTATGAGTGGCAGATCATCGCGTGTCCACCAATTTGGGTGTGTAGATGGCAGGGGGGGCCAATCCGATGGCAATATATTTTCCGACTTCCCTCTGTTGCTTATTTCTTCATTCGCTTAATTAATACGCTTCGCTTCTCTCCCCCTTGTCCATCAAGGGACAACTCACTCAGCAGCAAGCAGGGCTGACAATGTACTGCTACACTTGCAGTCTGGTTTAAGAACATGCACCCTTGTTTCATTCTTGTCATCACAGACGCGAGGTTATTAGACCGCCCTCCCTGCGCTGTAAGCCTCCTTGTCCATCTTGTTGCAGGAACTACTCTTTGTTCTGACAGACTTGACCACAGGTACCGTGTGTAGAGCAATTCTGCACACCGTCCAACCAAACATGCACTTGCGGGCCGCATAAGGAGGCCATTGACCGCTGCATCGTCGCCTCGTGCGGGATACCGACGGCGACATGTAAGGCACCGGGAACAGAAAGAGGCACACGCAGGTCTAACATTCCGAAATAGATTTGAGAAACTCCACAGAGATAGCATGCGGAACACCTGTGCGCAATCGAGGAGTCAATTCTATCATCATGACCGTCTCAGTGACATTGGTCACTATCCTGGTCATCATGGCACGCATGCTCTACATGCAATTCTTCAGTGCCAGAAGACACCTCAACCCCGAAGAATGGTGTATCATTGTTGCCGCGACCATTGGCCTCCCAAGCGCCTGCATCAACGTCTTTGCTCTCGTCCCCAGCGGCATGAGCAAGGACGTCTGGGGCCTGCACCCCGCCGGCCTGGTGGCGACGGCGCGCTACTTCTTCATCGTCTCCATCACGTACGTGGTGCTCATGATGCTGGTCAAGCTCAGCTTGACATTCTTCTACCTCAGCATCTTCACCGGGCGCATACGCTACCTGCTCTGGGCCACAATCGCCTTTCATGTCGTCACAGCGACGACGTACTTGCTGGGTGTCGTGTTCCAGTGCATACCAACCGCCTACACGTGGGAAAAGTCCAACTTTGCCAGTACGAACCCGGTGCAAGGGCACTGCCTCGACCTCAACACAGCGGGCTGGGCCAACAGTGCCGTCAGTGTGGCGGCGGACCTTTGGCTCCTGTCGCTTCCCCTCAGTCAAGTCCACAAGCTGCGCCTCACTTGGAAGAAAAAGGTCGGGGCTGCTCTCATGTTTATGACAGGCACAATGTGAGTCCTAGTTCGAATATCATGTCGAACGCAATCAATCGACTACCGTGCTTACTCTTCTTCTCAGTGTGACAGTGGTATCATGTCTACGCTTGGCATCTATTCGACGGTACGCGTCCACGTCGAATCCGACTTGGGACCAACTCGACATTTTTTGGTGGTCCACGGTTGAACTGGGCGTCGGCATCATCTGCACTTGCATGCCGACTCTTCGTCTGATTCTGATCAGAATAGCCCCGAGGGTGTTTGGAAGCGACCCCAGCAATGTCTTGTACGTACTTGGACCGAAAAGAATACACCCCGCCACGTGTTTATGTGAAAGCTTACGCGATAACCTCTGGCAGAATAACGTTGAATCATATTGAATCGAAGAACACAGAGAACACGCGACACGAGGATGGCGACAACGTAGCGGTCCAGTCTCGCTGCTCACAAGACTTCGTTGCTCCACCGACAGCCTCGCCTGCAGCGATTCCAAGGAGACCAGAAGCTGCGTTATACAACTGGCGCAACGCGTCGAAAACAGACGATTCAATTGGAAGCTTGGAGTATCGTGATACCTGGCATGATACGATGGCGTTGGTGAGGAAGCCAAGCAATTGGAGATGTACCATGTAATGGCATTCAAGTCTTGATGGAGACTATGTATACATGAGTCAACTGGTGCAGAAATGTAGAATAACAATGTATTTATGAACAACAGAGTGGAAAGCCATCATGACAAATACTTGGCCATTGTCCCCAACCTTGTATTCTCAATACAGCCACAACTACTCCGTAGGTAGGCATTTACGGAGTCTCTGCAGGTACCTCCGCGGTAACCCATCCCCTTGCGCCGTTCCCCTGAAATCTGAAATTAGCCTCCCGCGATTCGACCCCTGTCCTGTTCTTCACATGCCACATGCCTCGGCGCAAATTGTCGACATCTGCATCATGCAAGAGCGAGAAGCACCTTGATACGCCACAAGTCCATCACAAATAAAAGAAAAATATCATTTCATAATTTCCTATACATGAACTCGATGTTTGAATTCAATAGACAGCCTAGTTGGAGGCCGCCGCATGGCTGCCTGGGAGCTAAAAGCCCGGCTGAAGCTGCGCCCCTGTCATATGTACGTGCGTGGCGCGCCGCCCAATCATCCTGTTATAAGAAGTAGAAGCTGCCCGTACTGAAAGGTGCCTCATTACACAACTCTACCTGTAATCTTTCCACACTGTAAAACCCCCAAAAATCAACCAGACATTTGTCTAGAAAACTCGTCACCATCTTATCACCCAAGGACAAAAACCGCCGCCCGCGTCGCGATCGCGCTCAGATGAAAATGGAGTCCATACACAAAATCGAGTACAAGCTGGCCAATGTGCCAACTCGTGCCGTCATCCTATTTCCCGGAAGAGCACAAGTCTTTCGAGACGTCAAGGACATTGAGCTCAAGGCAAGCCTCACATCCTTGGTCCTCCCAGCGCGATTTACTCATTCTTTTCTTCTTCTTCTTCATTTGTAGCCCGGCATCAACGAGGTGACCATTACCGGCCTCAGCCCGACTCTGGACGAGGACTCTGTCAAGGTGCAAGGCGCAGGCTCCGCCGTCATCACCGACATCTCGGTCGAGTCGCTGCCGAACCGGGACAGTTTCCAAGACGCCTACCCGGACCAAGACTCGTCCGACGACGAGAGCGACGACGACGACGACATCGAGGACCCAGAGCCGGCCGACCTCGTCGCCGCCCGGCTCCACCTCACCGCGCTCCAGGACGAGGCGCGCCTCATCGGCGACGCCATTGCCAGCGTCGACAAGCGGCAGCAGATCCTCGACGCCGGCAGCGACGCCGCCGACACGCCGACGACGGCCGCGGCGGAGCAGGACAAGGGCGCGCGACTGGCCGCGCTGCTGGCCGCGTACCGCACCGAGCGCGCCGCC